>NW_004949232.1:631090-632023 GCF_000317375.1 Microtus ochrogaster | reverse complement strand
AACCACCTACATGGCTTATTTCTAAGAAATTATTTTTCCTACAAGTTCACTCTGTCTCTTTAAAGACTTTGTTTCTTAAAAAACCATTTACTTCTTTTTATAACTCTTTATACTCTTTTTCTTCTCTCTCCCAAGCCTACATATAGTTTTTGAACATACTGCCACCCATTTAGAGGTCTTTTTCATCTGAATTTGTCTTTATTGTGTATCTGTAATTCTTTTCTGACTAGGACCACTTCTTAAAATGCACAATGGCATAGCTAGGACTAATGCTACTTTGCCTTTTGGCTCCACCCAATCCAACATGGTAGAGGTCAGGACACTGCCTTTGAGACTGCTGGGTGGGAGCCACACTCACCACCTCAACTCTGGCAACCAGTTGGCCCATGCTACCTACAAACCCATTCAAGTGCTCTGTCTCCTTAAAGGGCCAGAGTTCATGATGGCAGCATGGCACAGGAAGATGATACATCAAAATCACATGGGCTTTGTTTTTTCTGCTAAATCAGGAAAACCTCTCTTAAAGGAATCATGTCTCTGCTTGCTTCTAGAAAACAGAGCCCACCCAAGAAAATGCTGCTACCAAAAAGCCATGATTAACCCTGCTCTTTTGTGTCTAAGATTCCTTTCCAAGCCTTTTCAGGTTTTATGTAGATTTAATCAGCCACACTTTATTGGCAGACTCTGGTAGTTTATTTCCTGACTGCCCTGACTAGAAATAATCATAGAGAAGCTGATTTGCAATAGTGTTTGAGCAAAAGCTTAAGCTTATTTTTAGTTAGCTCTTATATCATAAACCAACCCTTCTCCATTAATCTGTGTATTGCCATGTGGCTGTGCGTTACAGGCAAGATTCTGATGTGTCTCCTGCAGATGGCTACATGGCTTCTCTCTGACTCTACGTACTCTCTCTAGATACCTATTTCAGCCTGG
>NW_004949232.1:629403-630925 GCF_000317375.1 Microtus ochrogaster | reverse complement strand
TAGGAATGGATTCATAGTGGCTTAGTGGGATTTGGTGATACTGACATGCAGGAACCACAATTTGACTGTGGTGACTCACCAAATACCGTAACACAAGAACATCTTGAAGACGTATGTGGATTAACATGGAGAGTAGTATATGACAGACACCTGCCCAGCAGAAAGGATACAGTGAGATATAATTGTAGACAGAAATGGAAAGTACTGGCCCAAGAACAGAATCACAACTTCAAGAGGCTACTCAGTTTCCAGCCACCACTCAGTTTCCATGTTGGAAAGACTTATCATCTAAGGAGTCATTGACCCAGTCATTATTGGTGTCTCCATCACTATAAAAATGTTAAACACTACAGGAGGTGAAGAACAGGCAAGCCATTGGCACCTGGCAAGGTCCACTGAACTTACATTCAAAAAGTGAGCCACATAATCAAGAAATCCTCTCCCAGTAAGCGTCCTGGGATTAGAATTGTTCTGGAAAAGTTCTCGTGTTTTGAACCTATGCATGTCACTGCAAAAGACCAGGATTTGTGGAGTCAATCCTTCCATCCTCACTTGTCTAGAGATTCAGCTCAGGTTACCTTGTTTGTATCATCAGCTCTTTAGCCACGGAGCTGTCTCACTGTTCCTAGGACAAGGAGTGGCTACAGTTGTGGTGAGCTATGGCACAGCAGGGTGACCATAAGGACAGCGCTGCTCAGTCGGAAGGCATCCAAAAGGTCCTTAATAGAGACATTTCTCAACTCAGTTTACCTATTTTGTTCTCAAACATTTCAAGTTCAGTTTTCTTTACCAAAGAACATGGTTGTGTGGGTAGCTGGAGTGCAGACATAGAGAAGGGAGCATAAAACAACTTTTCAGAATTTAGACTGTTTGGAACTTAGAATTTATGCCTGATGGTAACCATTAAAGACCTACAAATGCTCTAATGTTTACTTTGCGATTCTTCATGGTTTAGCCAAAATGCTATTAGTGCAACGTTTTTGAAATTTCTGGAGTAGTGTCTGATGAACACAGGAGCATATAACTAGAATCCCAACACTTGGAAAGTAGAGGCACAAGGATCAGGAATAAAAGGCCATCTTTAATAACATAGTGATTTGACTCCATCTTTCTTTGTTCTCTTTCTCATTCTTAGACTATGACTTTGAGGAGATCAGGCTGTACCTTGCCTGCTTTAAAACACTCCTTATTGTGTAAAATCATGGCTTCCAGACTGGCTCTTTCCCAAGGTGGCTCCATTTTACAAGCAACAAGTTGATGCTTGGGTATCTCCTGTGCTTTCTGTCAGGTACCACCCATAGGGCAAAGCCAGATAAATGCCTTATTCCTAAAAGTGAAAAGACATCACTCATGGACATATTAAAATGAATTAGACACACGAGAATGGTGACATTAAAATCATAATTGTGATGAATAGTTTTATATCAACTTGACACAAGTTAGAATTATCTGTAAGGAAAGGACCTCAGTTGAGAAAATGTCTCTATATGATCCAACTGTAGGGTGTTTAATTAATTAGTGA
>NW_004949232.1:626265-628879 GCF_000317375.1 Microtus ochrogaster | reverse complement strand
GTTTGTTTCTTGCTAGCTCTTATAATTTAAATTAACTGTTTCTCTTTATCTATGTTTTTCCTTGGGCCTTTTTTTACATTTCTTTTTCTCTGCATATCTTACTTCCACTACTGTCTCCATGTCTGGCTACCTTGCATCTGCTTGGCTTCTGACCCCAGGTGAGTCTCTCTGTTTCTCCCTCCTTCTCTGCTCTCCTCTTCTCTGAGCCTTAATTTCTCCTTCTAGTTATTCTCTCTGCCCACCATCCCACCCATCACTCTTCTGCCTAGCTATTGACCCTTTGGTGTTTTATTAGATCAATCAGTTGCATTACGCAGGCAAGGTGAAACAGCAACACATCTTTACATCGTTAGCAAATGCTGCATAAACACATGTAACACATCTCTACATCCTTAGGAAAGGCAGTATAAACGTATGTAACACATATTTACATTGTTAGAAAAGGCAGCACAAACAAATGTAACACATGTTCACATGGGTAAGCTAATATTCCCCAACATAAACAAATGTAATACATCTTTACATGGGTAAAATAATATTTCAAAATATAACCTAACACAACACTGCTAATACGCACCTCCACCTTCACAACAGATTCTCATGTGCTGAGACCAACAAGGAGAGAACTGATAACACCCTGTGTTTCAGCTCTGTGTTAGCACGTGCTTCTGTTCCTATCCATGTAGTCTATTTATCCTGACTTTGTCACTTCAGCTTGGCTCCCTCATCCCATGATCCTGCACTTCTGATGTTGTTGTGCTTTCCCTTTCCCATTGTCCAGACCCAAACAATCACACAGAAACTATATTAATTGCAGCACTCTTTGGCCAATGGCTCAGGCATATTCCTGGCTAGCTTTTATCATAAATTAACCCATTTCTATTAATCTGTATGTCTCTACAAGACTGTGGCTTACAAGTAAGGTTCTGGCATCTTTCTCCAGTAGCTACATGGTGTCTCCCTTATTCAACTTTCTTTCCTCATCTATCTTTGCTTGGATTTTTGGAGGTGCTACATTCTGTACTGCCATGTGCCAATGCAGCTTCTTTATTAATCAATGGTAATAAAACATATTCACAGGATACAGAGGGGAAATCTACACCATCTGCAGTCACCACTCTAAAACACATGGAGTAAGATGAGAATGTCTCACTAATAAAAGGTTTCAAGCCACTTGGCTAACATAGACAAGAATTATGGGTCAATTTAAATTGTAAGAACTGGATAACAATAAACCTGAGCTAACAGGTTAAACCATATATAATTAATACAAGACTCTATGTTTTGTTGGTACTGAACAGCTGTGGAACCAAGCAGGACAGAAACTTCTGTCTACATACTTCACCCCTGCAGTTTCATTTAACGCTTAACCTGGCTAAGCTCTGTTAGTCTATAGCTCTCGAGCTGGTTCTTTAATATCTTTTCTGGATAAGTGCATCTGAACCAATCTCTGTCTCTGAGCTTAGTGAAGCCTCTATGTGTAGATTCCTTAATCCTTCTATGTTCTTTCCAAAACCTACACACATACATCAAGTACATGGATATACACACACACATCATACACATACACACACAATATATATACCTTTTTCAGAAATTCCATAATGTTACACACACATATCACATACACGGATACACAAACACACCATATACCCACATGCACATTATATATCTATACACACAATCACATACATACCTTCTTCAGGAATTATATAACTTCCACACATACATCACATACATGGACATACATATACACAAATTACGTACATACACAAACATGATATATATGTGTGTATGTTCTTCTTTAGCCATTCTATACCCTACACACATATATCACATACATTCAAGTACATGCATACACTTACATATACTGTGTGATACATAATAAAAGATCTGAGTTTTAAAATTAGTAATTAATATTGGAATAAAAAACACGTATTTCCCAGTGGCCATTTATCAAAAATAATGGAAATTCCTTGAGAAACTGTAGCTAAAGACACTGCTGTGGGATTGTGGATTCATTATTATTCAATACTGATATTGTAAAAAGATATAAGTATATCCACTTACATTTTTAACAAAGCTTATTCATGGCAGAATTTCAATTGTTAGAGGAATCCAATAAGAAATCAGTCCTTGGCAAAGTAATCGGGTACATACAAAATTTTGTCAATCAAGTTTAACTACTTGATGATGTAAATTAAATTCATCAACTCTGCCAGAGATTCATGAACAGACACTTGTTGACACAGACCCTACTGCATACTCCAGTGTAGCCTTACAGTATTCAGGTGACACCTGACCCATGAACTAGAATGAGAGAAGCCTCCAATCCAGGTTGATGAAGAGTCAGAGGTAAGAAGACTGGACAGCCACATGGCTTCATCTGTGAGGGGTTCTAGCTCATAAGAGTTGTAAGGAGACTGCTTGTTCATCCCGGCTGCCCAAAATCAAAATAATCACATAGAAACTGTATCAATTAAACCACTGCTTGGCCTATTAGCTCTACTTTCTTATTGGCTAACTCTTACATATTAATTTAACCCATCTCCATTATTTTATAATTTACCATGAAGCTCATGGCCTACCAGCAAAGTTATGGAGTCTGTCTCCA
>NW_004949232.1:621264-625705 GCF_000317375.1 Microtus ochrogaster | reverse complement strand
TTTCTTCTGTGTCCTGCAGAATGTCTAGCAGGCTCTTTCATGAAGCAAAAACCCTGAAGGACGGTTTCACCTTTATGCAGTTTAGCAGTCATTTCTCTGTGGGTCCTGTATGTCCATTTCATAAAGCATGCCATCAAGCAGTTCAGGCAAGTGAAGTTTCTTACCCAGATGGCTAACCAACTCCATAAGGAGCCTCTTCGATGCCTATCTTCCTCTTGAAGTAACTTGTGCTGCCAGGAGCAGATGTGTCTCATTGTCATGAAAAGTCCTAAGTTATTAGAACATTTTAAATGTCATATTCTGAAGGTCTTTGAAAGTTTGAAGATTACCTAGCTAACTAAAATATATCTAGAAAACCTAAAATGTCTAGAAGCTTGACTATTATAGTTGACTCTATATTAATCTATATTTCTTAATTATACATTATGTTTTCAAAAGAGCTGCACAAACACAATACCTTAATCAAGAGCAGAAATATATATATATATGTATATAGTATAATAAAATTGACCTTAAATTTGTATTAATAAACTAATATCCATACCAATGAGAATCTCTATATTATATCCCCCTTTAAATATAAACAAATACTTATAGATGATATTTGAGAAAATAGGTATAGTTCTCTTCAAACTTTTTCCTGCTGTTTATTGGGCAAAGTAATTTTTGATGTGTTCATAGTGACCTTATGTAGGATCTTGGTCTATCAAACCACATTAGCCTGGAATGAATCCACAGGTTCTCATCCTCTGTGGAAACAAAAGAAGAACCTCTTTTCCAAGGAACCATATCCCTAGATCTGTATTTTTAAGACAAAATACCTTTAAAACATAAGTGTTGGTTTAGCTTTGCAGCCCATACAATGAAATGTCTCTCTGTACTTAGCGTCTTCACAGTCAAAAAAATTAAAAAAACAATAATATTCATAATCCAGACGCTCTGTGTATATTCTATTTTACATAACTTATTATTACTCCTTTAATCTATGACTATCTGTACTGTCTCTTTATAGACTTTACCTTTTCTAATACCATTTACTTCTATTTATAACTGTCTATATTATTTTTCCTTTCTCTCGCAGGGCTACATACATTTATCCAACACTGTGATTCATTTAGAGGTTTTTTTATGTTTGAATCTGTCCTATTGTGTATCTGTAATTCTTTTCTGTCTTGAAGAGCTTTTAAAATGGTAAGCACCTTGGTTGCAGTGGCTCTGGATGCTGGCTCAACCTCTCTCCACTTTCAAAATGGTGGAGGTACCATTACTTCCAGCTCTGGGACTATTGGGTAGGAGCCTTGCTCAGCGTTCTAATCATAGTCATGGCAGAATTTCAATTGTTAAAGGAATCCAATAATGAAACAGTCTTTGGCCAACTAATCAGGTATATACAAAATTTTGTCAACCAGGTTAAACTACTTGGTGATGTAAATTAAATTCATCAACTCTACCAGAGATTGATGAACAGACCTATGCTTCCTCTGCTGACATAGGGCCTACTGCATACTACAGTGTAGCCTTACATTATTTAAATGACACCTGACCCACGAACTAGAATGAGGGAAACCTCCAATCCAGGTTGATGAAGAGTCAACGATAAGAGGAATGGACAGCCACATGGCTTCATCTGTGAGGGGTTCCAACTCTTAAGGAATTGTTTAGCAAAATTAAGGAAGAAATAAAGCAAAACATAAAGAAGTGACTCTCAGATCACATCTCACATATCTCAGGTTTTCTAAATAGGTCTCTGCTGTTTATTCATTACTTGTGACCCAAGTTAGGCCAGTCCCAAAGCCATGTGTGTCCAGGCAAGCATGTCAATTTCAAGAAGAATCATTACTACACATACTATTAAAATATTAGCAAGATTCACTGAGGTATCTTTTTTCATGGCTGATGCTCTCTAGTCTGAAAGCCTGCAATTTGTGACTTTATTCACCTTTCAGGAGCCACATAAGTGCAGAGGCAATTGAAAATCACTCTGACAGATACAAAGACTTTAGCTCAATAATTGAACCAACTTTGCGACCATTTTAGTTAGGGTTTATTCCTGTGAAGAGACACCATGATCACAACTACTCTTGTAATAGAAAACATTTAATGGGGCTGACTTACAGTTTCAGAGGTTTAGTCCATTATCATCATGGCATGACATGGCAGCTTGCTGGCAGACATGGTGTTGGAGAAGAACTGAGAGCTCTAAATTTTGATCTGAAGGCTACAGTAGAAAAGTCAGTCACACTGGCTCAACTTGAGCTTCTAGGAACTCAAAATAAACCTCTGTGGTGACACCCTTCCTCCATCAAGGCCACACCTTCTCCACAAGGTCGCATTTTACAACAGTGCTAAGCTCTATGGGCCAGGCATTTAAACACCTGAGTCTATATGGGCCACATCAATCCAAACCACCAGTCACAGTTCAGATGTCTATTCTATCTCTCTCTTCCTGGAGGACATGAAATGCACCAGACAGAGAGAAACATATAGGTCTTAAGCTCCTACAGTGAATATTTCTTGGCTGATGACTGATGACTTGGCTGCCCACAGAAAAGGTGCTTATTGTCATCCTAGAGGTGAGGTGAGACATCAAACTCACTGTCTCAGACTGAGCAGCAGGCATTGTGCTCAGAAGACAGGAATTTGAGTGTCTCTATGTGGCTGCCTGGGTCCTCACCCTGTCCTGCTGTGCTAGATGTAGCAGCAGCCTGTGTTAGGAGGGACCTGTGAGGTCTCTAAGGTCTTGACACTCCTGAGCACTGTGATGTGCCATGTGCAGTTCAGCCTTGGACCTTGTGTCCAGGTTTGCACTTTCAGTCCTCACTGCTTACTCCACTGGGCCTGTTCTTCAAGGAAATCCAGGCTTCAATTTAATAGCTTCACACAATGGCCTCTCTCCTAGTCCTTCATTCAGAGACATTCCTGACACATGCTTGGCTTCAGCATCTTTATTCCATTTCTGTCCTTAACTCTAAATCCAGGATCATATGACTGAAGCTACCACATTCTGCTATTTTCTGGGGCTAGAACATTGCTCCCTCATTCAATTATACCTTCATCAACTTGTTGTCTTTCACTATCTGCTTAACTGTCCTGAAACTTACTTGTAGACCAGGCTGACCTCAAACTCTGAGACATGCCAGCCTCTGCCTTCCTAGTGCAGGGCTTAAAGGCATACACTACCACACTTGTTCTAACCTTTTCTTTGGTTTGAAATTTAGCAGTTTGGAATCTTGCCCTAAGGTCACCTTTCCCCCTTATTCTATTTCTTAATGCATTATCTCATTGGACATAGGACTTAGCTCCATTCAATTTCTCGGTGCTCTTTTTCTCCTTAGAATTTACTATGCTCACCTTGATCCTTTTCATTATTAAATCTTCATTAACATTACCTATAACATCCACACAACAGTGTCTGTATTATGCTCTTTTGAGATGTATTCTGCCAATGGAACTAATCCAAATCTCTTCACTTTAGCCTCAGGCAGACTTTTCCTACAATAGCAAATGGTAGCCACTCTTTTCTTCAAAATATCACAAGAATAATCTCTAGGCAGCATAGGAAAATTCTTCTCCTCTGATACCTCCAGACTGAGTCCCCACCGTTTATCAAATCACACTCAGTACCACTGTCTTCCATGCTGCTACTAGTATGGACCATAAAGCAGTGTTTAAATCATTCCACCATTTTCATAACCTAAAGTAGCAAAGTCCAAATTCTTCCCCCAAAACACATGATCAGGCATATCACAGCAATACCTCAGTTCCTGGTACCAACTTCTGTCTTAGTTTGAGTTTCTATTGCTCTGAAGAAACACCATGACCATGGTAACTTTCCTAAAGAGAACATTTAATTGAGGGTGCCTCGCTTATAGTTTTGGACGTTCAGTTCATTATGATCATGCAGGGAAGCATGGCAGCACACAGGCAGATGTGGTGCTGGAGCTGAGAGTCCTAGATCTTGTGGGCCATAGGAGTTTTTGATTGACTGTCAAACTGAGGGAAGCTTGAGAAAAAGATACTTCAAAGCCTGCCCCCTCTGTGACTGACATACTTCCTCCAAGAAGGCCACACCTCCTAATAGTGCCACTCACTTTGGGGGCCATTTTCTTTCAAACCACCACAGAAACTAAGGCAGTGTCTGTGATCAAAAGAACAGGCAACTCTACAGGTAGGCCATAAAATAAGTAAATCTTTAATAAAAAAACGAGTTAAAGAAGTTATAAATAAAATAGTTCTTTTTAAAGTTGACATATCTTCTTCTGACAAAGATTAACCTTATGGGTTTTGTTGATCAAATGAATACATTTACTACAGAAATCTTTTCTTATCCAAAAACATTCCCTTTTCATTGTGATTGAGTTTTTACACATATACCATTCTCTTTCTCACATTTACAGGTCTCTTTCCATTTTACTGTCTTTCCTAAAATTCTTCACAATTT
>NW_004949232.1:617254-621101 GCF_000317375.1 Microtus ochrogaster | reverse complement strand
TATACCATTCTCTTTCTCACATTTACAGGTCTCTTTCCATTTTACTGTCTTTCCTAAAATTCTTCACAATTTGTGAGACTCTTTTCTTAAGTTATTAAAAGCCTGGACATAGTTCACATTTGACTCTTTCTGTGATTAACAAATGTAGTTAGATGATGCCATCAAAGTTACAGTGCTATTGATTAAATGTTTTAGCACCTAATGTCAGTCATCTGGTGATATTGCACAGTTTGTATGGGTCAAGTTTGTCAAAGGTCAAAGGGAAAGTAACTAATTTGTTACATTTGCTTACATCCAGTGAATTAAAAGGAATTAGGACTAAATTTAAATGTAAACCTATATGTAAAAGTCAATTTGTATTAACTCCTTTGGGGGAAATCTTATCATGGGAACATGTACATACTCGCATCACATATATCACAGTATGTAGCTAAGGTAGATAGCTAAGTATATCAAATCACAGGTGCTGCTATCAGCTGGATCCATAGAACAAATGGCACCTAAGCAGTTACTTAGAAGAACTACAGAAACTCTAATTAGCATCTCAAAGCACATGTAGAAACTGGTTTTCATTAGAGTGATTCCAAAGTGGACATTCGAATCCCAACCATGAAGACCTCACTCTAAGCATCATGGGGACACAGCTTCTTCTCTGAGTTCCCTGCAAGGAGTTTCCTAGGCAGTGTGTGCTGAAAGAGCACTGGGTAGGGGGTGTCCCAGACTGCAGGTCACTCAGGCTGCACAGCAGCCTCAGACATTCTCTTGAGGTGTATAATGGTATTGCCTAGTGGCTGAGTTATTACGAGAATGCGTGAATGAAGGCTACAATTGAGGAGCTCACTCAAGAAGCAGAGGCAGGTGTATCTCTGTGATTTTGAAGCCAGTCTTGTCTACAGAGTGGGTTCCAGAACAGCCAGGAGAAACACAATAAAACCCTGTCTCAAGAAGAACAGGAAGATGAAGGAGAAGAAGCTCACCAAAAAGGAAACTCTAAGTGAACAGACGCTCAGTGTGGAGAGATAGCTGAGTCATACAGTGCTTGCCCTGCCGGCATCAAGACCCAAGTTTGAGCCCTAGAATCAATGTGTTAGAGGGAGGGGTGGTAGAGCATGCTGGCCATCTCAGAAGTGCTACGGTAGGGACAAGTGGATTCTTGGGACTCACTGGCAGCCAATGTAGTCTTTCTCTGGGTAATCCCTAAGTCGGTCTCAAAGAAAAGATGGAAACCAGCAAGAGAACTACAGCCTTGATCATCTCTGTCATCCCTTGCACGGGAGGTGAATGGGCACTGCCCCTGAGCATAAGCACTCAGTCCTGCCCTTCACAACCCACACAGGAAGTACGAAGTGTAGGAGTAACACATTCCTGATTGCCAGTGCTAACATTTTCTTTAAAAACTGATCTCTGCGGTTGTTTGTTTTATTATTTTTTTGAGACAGTATCTCCCCATGGAACTTTGCCTGGCCTTTAACTCAACAGAGATCTGCTGCCTGCCTCTGCCTCCCAAAGGCTGGGATGAGAGGAGGGTGCCACCATGAGCAGCTAAGAAGTTGCTTTCATTTTCAAAACTGCAGCCTTGTAAGCAAGAGGCCCTGCATTTCATCCTCCAGAACCCACACAAATCTTCCAGAAGAGATGGTTTGCGTCTGTAATTCTTGAAACAGGAAGATTCCTAGCATTTGAAAGTTGTCCAGTCCAGCCAAGTGTGTATTCCCAACTTTAGAGGAAAACCCTACCTCAAAAAAACAAGTTCATTCTCTGCAAGACATGTGCACACCCAATATTGACCACTGGCTTCCACAGGCAAGATGATGAGAGCCATAGAATTGACTAGAAAAGCACAACTTTCAGACATGACAGACTACAACTCTGATTTCTCAGGTGGGACTGAACTTAAGTTTTTTAGGGTTTTACCTTATTGTTTTTTTGTTGTTATTGTTTTGTATTTAGTTTTTTGAGACAGGGTTTCTCTGTAGCTTTGGAGCCTGTCCTGGAACTTGCTCTGTGGACAAGGCTGCCCTCAAATTCACAGAGATCCACCTGTCTCTACTTCTTAGATTATTAAGACAAAAAAACAAACAAACAAAAAACACCAAGAGCAGTCTGAAAGCGAAGATATAGATAAGAAGAGAGGAGGTGTGGTGTGGAGCTGGACAACCATGACCAGACAGATGCTAGAAGGCTCCCTAGGAAGGCAGCGGGAAGTTGGACATATCAGAGGTGGGGAGTGGGGATGGGTGTAGCTGACCCCACAAAAACATGCACACTACATCCTGGATAACTTGCCTCTGGTTGCAGCTCCCTGTGGGCACTTTATTTGTCTTCTGTCCAGCTTTGCTGCCCCAAGGTCTCTAAGGGCAAGGCCAGTGAGAGCCTGCTGTGGGTAATCCAGGGCTCCTAGCACTGTGGATGCAAAAGCTTGGAGTCCCTGCCTTCAGGTGCCTTCCCACAAACTAAGTGCTCCCTGGAATATGAGTAACTGGAGTGGCAACATTGCCATCCTCAGGGAGTGGGCACCAGCCTTCAGGGACCTTGGAGTGGCTCTGAAAAGATCTGTGCAAACCAATGAGAACTAGGAACCGATTTTAGCTAGATCAAGGAGGAACGGCCTAAAATCTACAGCCCAAATTTCAAAAACTTTCTGTGGGTGGAGCCATTGGCAGGATTGACTAAGACTTTCCCTTAGTTTTTGAAAGCCCAAGTTGCTCCTATAGCAGCCCATGTCTGGAGAAGAAACCATGGCACTGGGTGCAGCCACCAAGCTCACTCATTGCCACCTATTTCTGTCCCTGCTGATGGGCAGGATGTGTCCCAGGTTAGCTGATGAGTTCCCAGAATCAGACTGTAGTGGAGTGGGCTGTGGTGTGGAGAAACAGAGTAGAAGGTAGCCTGGGAACTCAGCTTCTCTGGAATCTTTCTAGAAGAGTCCAGGCCTCAAGTTCCCAATCTCTGACACATCTTCCACAGAAAGGTTTTCTAAGTGAACTGTCCAGGGAACAAGGGAGGCTGTGGACCCCAGTCATCCGGCCATCCAGGTGACTGACTGATTATACCACTTCTGTAATTTCTTTTGAGGTTCTTCTCTGCATACTGGGCCTGTCTACCTAATGACCTATCTCTGTAGTAGGAAAGATGTCCAGATAGAGGCTTTGTGGTCACTGATACCCCTCAACCAGAGACTCCTGTCCCAGGGTTCAATATGATGCTAAGAGCCACTTTGGATAATGCATGTTAGGGGCCTGAGTTAGCTGAGCGGTCCTGAGCTCTTGCTGCTCTTCCAGAGAAACAAGAGTTCAGCTCCCAGCATTCATAACAAGCAACACACGACAGCCTGAAACTCTGTCTCCAAGGGATCTGAGGCTGCCTGCTGACCTTAGTGGACACCCACATGCATGAGGACATACTCACACACAGACACACAGACAAATCAATTTTTAAAATTAAAGAAATGATACACAATGATACATGTTTCTCTGCTGCCCTGTGTCACCCGAGTTCATATTGTGATTCTCCAAATAGGAAATTCCCTGTGCTGTACCCAGCACCTTTCTCTACTATAGATGCATCAGAGGCGTAAATTGGATAAATTACTATTGGCACTATAGAACTCACTCTCTCTCTCTCTCTCTCTCTCTCTCTCTCTCTCTCTCTTTCTCTCTCTCTCTCTCTTTGTGTGTGTGTGTGTGTGTTGCATTCCCCCAGAAAAAGATTATCACATCACATTTATAAGAGAGAGAGCGCTAGGTATTTTGTAGAAAACAAGTAACACAGGCAAACTTCAGGAACGACTTGTAGTGTTTTCATAAGGAGAAATCCTCAGACATCAGGAAGAAATTCTAAATATACA
>NW_004949232.1:584784-585355 GCF_000317375.1 Microtus ochrogaster | reverse complement strand
CCTTGGGGTGCTACACACATTAATAGAAATGGGCCAAGCAGTGTTTATATGATTACAGTTTGTGTGTTGTTATTTTGGGGTATAAGCTAGCCAGGTGGCCAGGAGCTGGGTGGCAGGAATGCAGCCCACAGCTCCTTCTACACCTTTTATTAGTGAAACATTCTCATCTTGCTTCCTTTGCAACTGGGTGACAACTGTGGGGTGAGCCTTTCTTCTTCCCAGATTCTCCTATTCTGGTCCCCTGTGTATACTTCTTGCCTGGATACTGGCCAATCAGCGTTTTATTAAACACATAAAAAATCTTTACAGGATACAAGACCATTGTCCCACAGTACTCCAGCACTCACAGAGCAGCATGGACTCTGCACAATTCCCCTGGAAATATTTGCTTTTCCATCTACTTTATCACATGAACTTCTCTGAAATTTACGATCCCCAGTCTTATAATATCATATTTAACAAATCTAGATTTTCTGTGTCCTGTAGTGTGGGCTATCCTCTGACCAGTTCCAGAAAGCCATCCCTGGAACACTGCAGTACATCCAGGGAATGTAGTGTATGTTGTTCTGGT
>NW_004949232.1:578446-583554 GCF_000317375.1 Microtus ochrogaster | reverse complement strand
GATCAAAGTATATATAAATTTGAAAATAGTTTTCAGTGAAGCAATGATGGCACATGTCTTTAATCCCAGAACTAGGGATGCAAAAACAGGTGGATTTCTTAGTTTGAAGCCAGCCTGGTTTACAGAGCGAGTTCTTGGACAGGTGGGGCTACACAGCAAAACCCTGTTTCAGTAAATAAACAAAGAAACAAGAAAAATGGGTTTTAAAATTAAAAAATATAAAGTACAAATCCTAATTACAAACCTACAGAACGTTATTTATTACATCTACTGCTTGAGATACAAAGGGCTCTCCTTTTCTCTTCTCCCAGATCCCATGAATGCTGCTCAAATCTTCTTTCTTTGAGCCACTGCCCCTTCTCCTAACCAGTGCCAGTGAGTACCAGCACCTATAGGGTCTTGATGGACTTGTCATTTTGAAACAAAAACAATGCAATTCCAATAAAGTTGCAGAGTGGCAGTAATGATGGATTTTTTAAAAAAGATACATAGTGTTTAATTTTTATATTCTTACAGCTTTTCTATTTTATTTCTGTTTACTAATTTTTGGTTTGTTCATTTTTCACTGGAGAAAATAATTTGTATTAATTTATTTATAAAATATGACAGTATATAATTTATATTAATATATTAATACAGTTTATATTATTTTAGTCTTAACTTCATCATTGTATACTTTAGCAATGTCTATCCTGGGAAATATTCTATGTACAGTTTAAAAAAAATATAGGGGAGGTGGAGAGATGGCTCAGAGGTTAAGAGCCATGGCTGCTTTTCCAGAGAACCCAGGTTGATTCCTAGCACCCACATGGAAGCTCACACTGTCTATACTTTCTATTCCAGAAGATGGACACCCTTGCATAGACATATATGCAGTCAAAACAACAATGCACATGAAATAAATGATTTTGAGAAATGGCAAGCATGATCATAAGTAAATAATATAGGTTTTATAGTTCTATACATAGTTTGGGGTCTGAATGGTTCACAGTGGAGGTCCATGTCCTTTTTTCCCCCAGATATCTGGTTGTTCTTTCCATTATTGAAAGCAAGGAATTGTACCGGAATGGAGGCACATAATTTTAATTACAGACTATGGAGAGAGAGGCTGGTGGATCTCTGTGACTTCAAGGCCAGGCTTGAACTGTCTCAAAAAGGAAAAATAAATAAATAAAGACAATGAAAACAAGGAATTAAAACCTTAGTCACCATGCTGCTCTGCATTTCTCACTGTTGTTTTAACATTTGTTTCATTTGAAAGCTCTGATATTAAATAAACAGATACTCATGACTGTGATTTGTTGCTTTGGAACATACCCTTTTGTCATTATATAATTAATGTCTCTACCTCTTAAGATACCATGTTAGCAGCATACAACAAATAATATAAATAAAACATGAGAAATGGACTTGTAAAGATACTTACCTTAAGGTGATATACAAATGACCAATAAGCAAACAAAATCATTCAACAGTATTTAGAATATGTAACTCAAGATAACAGTGAGATGGGCACTTAGTGTGTGTTAGGGTGGCTACTACAAAATAAATATCCTCAAGGATTTGGATATGGAGAAATAGTAGCTCATGTACTGTTGTTAAGATGTTTTCTTTCTTTTTTCTTCTTTTCTTTTTTTGAGATGGGTTCTCAGAGTATATCCCTGTCTTTACTGGAACATGCTAATATGCTATGTAGAGCAAGCTGTCAAGCTCATATCTTTCATGCCTTCAAAACGAGTAACACCCCAATGATACTTACATATATATATGCACACAATAGCAATTGATGGAAAAGAGACCATAAATTTGAGAAAAGAGCAAAGAGGGGTATATGGGAAGGTTTTGAGGGACTAAGAAAGTCCAATCAAGGAATGATGTGTTCTGTGAGGACAGTGGGTCCCCCTTAGACCCTGTCTTTCATAGTAGTGATGTCAATCTCTTGTATGAGAACATGTAAATAAAATCAGTTTGTCAATCATGCACATACTGGGAGGAGGGACAAAGAGATGAAGTGAATGCCTTAGTCTGTCCTGGTGTCCCACAGTAAGATATGGTTCCAATAGAAAGCCAAAGATTTGTACATCTAAGTCGTTCAGTCAAGCTGTGGTCCTGTCCACCTGTGGCCTATTCTCAGTCCCCCCGCCCCAGTCTGAAAAGTGATCTGACAGGTCATTAGAAGTGTGTGACATCTCTTCCCAGGACACAAGTTGTCCCTCTGCCTGCAGCCTTCTCCTTCCCCAAGTGTTAGTGGGGTGTTTTTGTCCTGTCCCGCAGCTATTTAGTCCCAGAGAAACACACAGATGTCTATATTAATTACAAACTGGTTGGCCTATTAGCTCAGGCTTTCTTATTAACTAATTCTTCTATCTTACATTAACCTATAATTCTTGTCTGTGTGATCCACGTGGCATGGCTTGGTACCTTTTATCAGTGAGGCATTCTCATCTTGTGTCCTCTGTGTCTGGGTGACACCTGCAGACTGAGCCTTTCCTCTTCCCAGAATTCTCCTATTCTGGATGCCCCACCTATACTTCCTACCTGGCTACTGGCCAATCAGCATTTAATTAAACCAGTACAAAGTACAAGACCATTGCCCCGCAGCACTCCAACATGAGATTCCTAGAGAAATTCTGGGCTCCTTGAGGTCTAGTGTTTCCATACTTTGATAGATTGAGAGACATAAGTAGTCTTTAGTCTATCTGCTCTTCTTTATTTCATTCTTTATTTTTTGTTTCATTTTTGTGTTTATTTTTGTTTAGCTTATTGCTTTGGGTTGTTGATACAGGTTCTCCCAGTGTATCCCTGGATGTTCTGAAACTGAATTTGTAGACCAGGCTGCCCTTGAAATCATAGATATCATTCTGCCTCTGTTTCTTCAGTGTTGCGATTAAAGACAAGAATATCCACATTTCGTCCAGACAGGTTACAGAGGGACAAGGGAGTTGGGTGAGAGACAACTGGAGGGGGTAAGAGGGAATGTGGAAAAGAATATAATGAGAAGGAGTTTGGATGAGAGAATGGCAGCCATGACTTCCAAGAGGAATTGGAAAGGGGTGTTAGGAGGAGGAGTTGGGAGGAAGGTGTGGAGTGGAGGCAGTGAAGCAACAGAAAAGAGGAGGGAAATGAAGAAGAAGATGAGGAGGCCCAAAGGGAGGAAAGGCTGCTGGGATGGGTGAATGTAGGTGATGAGTGAGGACTGTGTTGGAATCCAAGGCAGAGATGTGTGAAGGTGAACAAGGCTAAGAGTGAAGGCATGGTGAGCCAGACCAGAGGTGGCAAGAGCATACAGGGAACATGGTGTTGTTATGGTAAGGGTAGAGAATGTAGCAAGGGAAGGATGGGTGGGAGGAGGAGACTAAGGCAGTGTGGGCTGTAGTGGAGCTGAGGTTTGAGAGGGAGGGGAGAGCTAAGAGGGTAAGGACCACAAGGGTACAAAGAAACTGGAGGCAGGGATGAGGGTATGGTAAGGAACAGGATAAAAGGCACTACCACACCACACCAAAGGTCAAGAGGGAATGAGGATGACTTGGGGAAGAGAATAAGGTATTGGGGTATAGGGGCTGTAGGGTCAAGATAAAGGGGTAAAGGAGGAAAGCAGCCAGTGAGAGTTTGAGGGCTGCCAGCAGAGCAGAGAGGGCCCTAAAGCTGGGGCTAAGAAGAAGGAAATAATCTGTGTGCAGCCCTAGACAGCAGGGATAGGACAGAACAGAGTCGGGAGAGGGGTGTTGGTGGGAGAGAGTGGAAGGCAAGACCAGCCAAGCTTGGGGACTTGGACAGGGACTGGGAGGATGTGAAGAAACCCCTCAAACAGTCACTAATACTTCCTCTCTGGCTGCAGGTAATTTACTGCTGCACAGGCCAAAAGCACTGACTTTCTACCATGCTTCAGCTGCTTTGGGTCTCCTAGGCAGCAGTCAGTTTGTATGGGGAAAAGACCACATGGAACAGGAGGCCTGGGGACACCAGAGCCACAAAGCCCAGGCAGCTCAGCTTCTGTCCAGGTGCCATGGCCTCTCAGGGGAGGACTTGAGCCTTCCAGAGCCACTCCTGGTTGCTGATGTAACCACAAAACCTCTAAGACAAAAAGTGAAGGGGTGTGACAGACAAAACCTGAACAGCCTGAGGTCACAGCCCTGATTCTGAAATTTTCCTGAATGTCATCAGCAGGAAGCTAGTGTTTATTACAGTGCCCTTCACATCTAAGGCTGGGTTTAGAGAAGGAATACCATGATCTCTGCCAATCACCAAGCTCATTAAGTGCACCCTGCCTCTGAGCCCATGGTGTTGGAGTATAGCCCATGAGTTCTGTCGATTCAACAACAGTTCATTAGGGGACAGAGGACTACAGTACCAGGAAGGAAGGATGCTCCTACCTGAGCTGATGATCCTGGACCACCACCCCTATCTTCCAACCCTCACAGGCTCCTTCTGGATTACTGTACAGTCCAGACCTTGGGGTATGCTCCCTAACTCACCACATACTCTTTCCTTTAGAGGCTTTCAGAAAAGCTGAGAAATTACAGCAGGAAGGTGAAACAGGGCTAGAAAAAATGAAAGTCTGATGTGGCATTTCTGGCCTCCTCAGACACACTAAGAACTGTACATTCTGTAAGTAAACAACCCTCACCCTCACTCCAAAGCTAGGAGACAAAGAACAATGCAAACACCATGGTTGCTCTCACCTTCTATTTAGTTGACATTCTGAATGGATATCACATGTATAGTTTTGTCTCCCAACATTGCCATATCTGACCACACACTTCATCCTATCATAACCTTCTGTTCACATGTAGAATCAAGTAGAGTGTGCAGTTCTGGTTTTTACAGTTAGAAAAGGAAATATGCATTAACTTACTCCTGTTTATATCTTTAAGGTTTCTGTACATGTCAGAGTCTATTGAAAGGTTTGTCCATGGAGGAAGCACTTTGTGAGAGGGCTGAGCTTCAAACAACCCCTTGGGAGTGTAAGGTGTCAAGGGATTGCTTGGAGAGGTTTGGGTGGAGCCTCATGGCTCTTTTAATTTTCTTCTACTCTTTTTCTCAGTTGCTGGAATGAGACAGGCTCTTTCCCACAGTGCAGCTTCCCTTGGAACTACTGAAGATACTTC
>NW_004949232.1:575204-576281 GCF_000317375.1 Microtus ochrogaster | reverse complement strand
AGGGATCCCTGCCCTGTGGGAAGTCCAAGGACCACCCACCTCCATCCAGGTCTAGTAAGGTGAGCATCTAAACTGCCTAGGCTCCCACAAAGCCAGTACATGCAGTAGGATCAAAAACCCATTGCCGTTGTTCCCTAAATCTTGAGCATTGCTTTTAGAGCATAACGTCTATTCTTACGAATGATGTCACATATGCTTTATAACAGCCTAAGTGACTTCTATGTTATCTTAGGGCCAGGTCAATCCTGATACCTACAGGCATTATGTTTATCTCAGTCATTTTCTTCAGACTATAAATCTTGGGCACTATCTCTGTGTCAATAGTAACCATTCTTGCAAAAGAAGCCAGATGGACTCTGTAAGGCATTTCAAAGCAAACATGTCTTAAATTGTTGCTCCCTTGGGACTGAGTTAGCTGTTCTCTGAATACTTTTTTCAAAAATTGTGCTGTGCTTAAATATGGCTAAAGTAAGATGATCTGGGGCAAACTTTAGAAGTCCTGGTCCAGCAGCAGTTACAATAAAATTGATAGCCAAGTTTTATTCTTGTTTCTTCATGGATCCTTTCTCCTGTTCCTGCTGTAAAGCCTGCAGGGAAGTCGCCACAGCTGCTGCCACAACATGGGATGCAGGACCCTCAGAGAAGATAAGAAAAGTTTTCTTTAAATAGAAATCAGGAAACTCGGTCCTCTCACCCAAGGGGTTGAGACTGTAAGTGAGAGAGCTAATAACATGGGCCTTCTCAGTCCTTTGAGACAAAGCATTTTGTACAATTATTGAGATCTTTGTTGAGGTCTCAAGGAAGAAAAATATTCAGAACATCAACTTTATATGCATAGCCCATGAAATGGGGGATAAAATCCATGTTAATCATTTTACAAGCTGCAGTACAGTAATGTATTGCTTAGAACGTGTCAGGAGTTTTATAAAAAAAGATTTTTTTCTGCCACACATCTTGGCAGGTCTTGGCATATAGCCAAAGGAGACTTCTTTGACTGCTGAAGCTTCACATTAGTTAGAGCTATACTGTGACTCTCATGAGTCATCTTTCTGCATTTCAGAGACTTCCTGTCTGCAG
>NW_004949232.1:572804-573698 GCF_000317375.1 Microtus ochrogaster | reverse complement strand
TGGTCATCTAATTACTACTTAAAAAATCACCATACTAGACCTGGATGGAGGTGGGTGGTCCTTGGACTTCCCACAGGGCAGGGAACTTTGATTGCTCTTTGGGCTGTTGAGGGAGGGGGAGGGAAATGGGAGGCAGTGGAGGGGAGGAGGCAGAAATCTTAAATAAATAAATAAAAAGAAAAAAATGCTTAGTTTTCTTGGCAAAAGCAAATTTAAAACTTTTGGGTCATATTATTAGGAATGCTCTTATCTGTTTTTCTTAAATCTGTCAGTTAAATTCTACAACAAATGTAATATATAAAACAGAGTAGGCTATTAATTTGTTAAATAATGTAGTTGCTGAAGAGATAACTCAAAATAATCCCTTACTAATAAGATTCTCTAGAAACCATTATGCTGCTAGATAAAGATTAGGTGAATTATTTGTTTCACACTGATAATAATAGACAGGTTATATTAGCATGTTACTTGAATCCTGTAGATAATTATCCAAAATTTTTCCTCTTAAAGATTTTTAAAGATACCCTAAAGGCATCACCTAAAATTACATCTAAAAAATCATATAAATTTATGATTTTTAAAAATCTAAAATATATTGCTTTTAGTTCTTTTATGTATGATTTTTTGAAAGGACAAGGAGCATGTATTCTATATACAAATTCCAAAGGTGCCTTGAATTTTGTACACATCACAGGAGATATAGCCCAAAAGCAGAAGTTTGCCATAATCAATCAACTTTAATTGGATATTTTTCAGCCATTAAATATTTAACTGACTTTGCTATTTATTTAAATTTGAGTGACAGTTTACTGGATTGACTAAGAAGAATCAGAGTCTTCATGTCATAATGGATAGCTTTGAATCTCCTGTTTGCACACCTTCACTCAAAATGGT
>NW_004949232.1:564075-566649 GCF_000317375.1 Microtus ochrogaster | reverse complement strand
AGAAGCACGGCAATGTAGAAGTACGGCAATGTGTACACATGGAGCTGGAGCAGCAAGCTGAGAGCCACAGTCTCCTTTTCAGTTTGCAGTTTCGCTTGGGTTTTGTGTTGTTGGTTTTATTTATTTATTTTTTTTTCTGTATGTAGCATGCCTCTTGGTGGACTATACTTTTGTTTGTTGTTTATTTTTTGAGACAGGGTTTCTCTGTGAAACAGTCCTCGCTTGTCCTGGGACTTGCTCTGTAGACCAAGCTGGCCTCGAACACACAAATCCTCCTGCCTCTGTCTCCTGAGTGCTGGGATTAAAGGTATGTGCCACTACAGCCCAGCTGGTTTGGGTTTTTGAAATAAGGTCTCCCCATATAGTTCTGGATGTCCTAGAACTATGGATGGACACAAATTCATAAAGTTCTGTCTTATTCTGCCTCTCAAGATGAGAGCTATGTGATACCAGGCCTACCTGAGAACACACATCTTAAACCTCAAGCAAGGACCAGAGATGAAGATATGGGAATGGGTTTCAAAGCCACACCCCCAGTGACATACTTCCTTCAGCCAGGCCATACCTCCTACACCTATCCAAACAGCTGCCACCAACTAGGGACCAAATATGTGAACATCCTACTCTACAGAGGACAGGCTCATTCAAGCCACCATACCATCCATTCACAGGAGCATCTAGGGTTCATCCCTGAGTGACAGGGCAGTAGTGAAGCAGTGCAGAAAGAATGACTGTACTTGCTGCTGGGCTGAATGGTCGCTCTTGTTGGGGCCTGATTCTTCCTCCTGGGACTGCGATCAGGGTCTGTCTTTGAGGGGGTTCAGCTTTATTTTTGTTTTCAGATTTATTTTGTGTTAACTGCATGTATGTATCTGCACCACATATGTGCCTCGTGCTGTCAGAGATCAAAGAGAACATTTGATCCCCTGGAACTCGAGTTACAGGCAGTGACGAGTTACCATGTGTGGTTGCTGAGAATCAAACCTGGATCAGCTACAAGAACAAGTGCCTGTAATCACTTCCCCAATGGTTCAGTTTAAACAATGGACACAGGAGTCGATGTTTTCATGGGACAACAGCTTTCAGCTTCTTGTTCATCTGTTTTGTCTTATTTTTCTTTGCTTGTTTTGGGTTTTTATTTTATTTTGTTTTGTTTTTTGACACAGGGTTTCTCTATTTACCTCTGGCTGTCCTGGAACTTACTTTGTAGACAAGAATGACCCCAAACTCACAGAGATCCACCTGCCTCTGTCTTACTGAGTGCTTGAATTAAAGGCATTTGCCACCCTCACCCAGCTTGTCTTTAATTATTAAAACCCAGCCACATCTAGGTTGGCTAAGCATCTTTTTTGTATTTAGGATTTTTGTGTTCTGTTAGCCATGACCCCCTTAAGCAGTTAGACTTTAAAGTGGGACCTCTTTCTCATCAATGAACTATTGCCTTTGTTGTTAATTTCTCCTGACCATTCGACCCTATGGGGTTTTTCTGTATCATGTTGCTAGGGTTCAGGAATACAGTTTCCTAACACCAACCACAGCCTTGATACAACATCATCATCCCTGAGCTTAGCAATGCTAGTGCCCTTCTCCCTGGTCCTTCTCACTGTGCTTCTCAGCAGGGATGCTCCAGTATCCACAGACAGCATGGACTCTGCACTCTTCCCCTGGAAATGTTTGCTGTTCTATCCACTCTGGCACATGCACTTCTCTGAGATTCTTGATCCCTACTCTTCTACTGCCAGATATAACCAGCCTAGATTTTCTGTGTTCTGTGCTCGGGGCTAGCCTCTGACCAGTTTCAGAAAGATATCCCTGACGTACTGCACTACGTTTAGGGGATCAATCTTGACTGTGTTATTCTAGTCTCATTCTTTGTCTGTGATAAAATATTCTTCCAAAAACAACTTGTGTGAGAAACATGAACTTGCTTAGAGTTTTATTTGCTGTGAAGAGTCACTATGACCATGGCAACTCTCAGAAAAGAAAGCCTTGAATTGGGGCTTGCTTACAGTTTCAGAGGTTTATCCCATTATCCTCATGGCGAGGAGCATGGTGGTACACAGACAGATATGGTAGCTGAGAGTTCTACATCTGGATCCAAAGGCAGCAAGGAGAGAGAGACTCTGGGCTTGGAATGGGCTTTTTGAACGTGAACACCCACCCCCGACTACACACTTCTTTCTATAAGGTCACATCTATTCAAACTTGGCCACACTCTCAATTCCTCTTAGGAAGTGCCAACCCCTGATGACCAAGCATTCAAATAGGTGAGCCTAGGGAGGCTATTCTTATTCAAACATCCACAGAACTGACCTTGTATAGTTTTCATACAAAGGCATCTGCCAAGGCCTCTGCCCTTCTCCCTGGGCATCCTTTCCATGCTTAGCAAATAAGAGTCACCCATGCTTCTCCATGGAAGAGAGTGGACATATTTCATATCACATCTACTTCAACAAATGTACTTACATGTACTTTTCTGAGTCTTTACACACGCCCTGCCCTTCCAGCTCTAGAAATTCTGGACTTTCTGTTTCATGCAGTATGGCCCAGCCTCTGCAAGCCATTACTGGAGCA
>NW_004949232.1:562759-563625 GCF_000317375.1 Microtus ochrogaster | reverse complement strand
AAAACAGTTTCCTTTTATCAAACTTCCAACCAGATTTTTCTTACATTCTGCTGAACAGAACAGCTCTAGGGTATGGTGTCTCTGTTGCTGCTAGGAAAAGTCTGGGAGACCAGGGGCCATAAGTGAGCTGGGAAACAACTGCCTGAGGAAGAGAAGAGAGATCAGGGCTTCGAGCAGGTCAGACAGAGATATCTTTTGAGAATGACATAGGGATGTGTTTTAATGGGCGAGGATTTGAGATCTGATGTCCAACATTGCTGTGTGAAGTGGCCCAGTGGGAACACGGTGAGTACTATGCTCACAGGTGGCAGCTCCCCTCCCATGACAAGTTGCAGCATAGTCCAGGAGGTCTTTCCTGTACTCCAGGCTCCATGTTGAATTTACTACGTGTTCTGTGATGCCTCCTTTCTATGTGCATTCAGTAGATTTTCAGTCCCAGGAACAGATACTATCTGACAGATCTTATTCCTCAACACTTCATTAGAGTCCCCAAAAGTACTTGTGAGATAAATGTTCCTGGTGATACTGTGTGCATCTCAGGATCCTACCACCATCAGACAGTCAAAGATGGCTTGGAAATAAGGAACCAGAAACCAGTGGACATCTTGAGTAGAGGCTTCTATTCCTGCCCTTTTGCCCTTCATAGGGATTCAGTATGTCATCTAATGTCACAAACCCATAAGTCCTCTGACTTTCTGCTCCCTCGTTGCACCTTGTTTCTCTCACAGATACACACTCTCTTAGTTGTGACATCATTGTCAAGGCTTGTACCACACCTGGGCAGTCCTGGTGTGAAGGGCAGTGCTCAGTGGATGGAGAGCCTTTCCTGCAGTATGATAATGACAACAAAGCCACACCTTTAGGAG
>NW_004949232.1:561842-562659 GCF_000317375.1 Microtus ochrogaster | reverse complement strand
CACACCTGGGCAGTCCTGGTGTGAAGGGCAGTGCTCAGTGGATGGAGAGCCTTTCCTGCAGTATGATAATGACAACAAAGCCACACCTTTAGGAGACCAGAGAAAGGTATTAAATGCCACCCCTGTGTGGACAGATTTGGTCCAAGGGCTGGAATACTCAGCGCAAGAGCTCACGAAGAAGTTGGCTAACTCCATACAAGAGATGACCAAGACCAGTGGTAAGTGCAGGATCAAATACAGAGCCAGAAACAGTTGGCAAGAGAGAAAAAGGGCAGAGCACATGTGGGAATCGGATGGTGAGTGTGTCTGTGTGAGGGAGCTGAGGGTCCAACCTTGGTCCGACCTTGGAAGCATGTGTTACAAGGAGCAAGTCATGTGGACAGGATAATGATATATAAGCCAGTGGGAAAGTCTTAACGCTTGAAGAAATGATGGATCTATGAAAGTAAAGCATGATGGTATTGTATGTGGTTTGTAGGTCAGCCCACTTTACAGATGACCATGCTTTCTCGGTATGAACAAGGACAAAGTGTTAGAACCTCCTGGAGATTTAACATCAGTGGAAAGTACACCTGCCTCTTGAGCACTCTAAATATGAGCTGGACACCGATTAGTCTTGAAGTGATGAGCACTTCCTAAAAGATCTCATGATAATCCCCACAGCAGACTGCAGGTACTGGCTCAAGGAACTCTTAAAGCACCAGAAGGAAAGCCTAGATTATCAGAAAGCAACTATATCACATAATAGGCTGGGTGGGTAATTTCCTGGTGGTCTTCCTCTCTGAGATCCAGTGATGACCACGGGGATTCCTCTATC
>NW_004949232.1:553391-561436 GCF_000317375.1 Microtus ochrogaster | reverse complement strand
TTTTTTAAAGAACAAATGTCAAGGGCCGCAGATACCACAAAGGTTACATCTTCCTCCCAGTTTCTGTCTACCATCTGGTCCCCAATAACAAAGAATCTGCTGTCACAGCGGTAGTCATCCCTGCCGTCATCCCTGTCATCACCCCGTCTGTCATTTTTTGCCCTTGCATTTACAAGTGTGTGAAGAGGAAATCTCATCCCCAAGGAGGTAAGGAGCAGGCTGGGGTCTCACTCTGGTTCTCGGTAGGGTAGTCTGCTGAGGACACAGAACAGGTGTTTCACTGGGTATGGGGGATGTGAATTCCAGTCTTCATGCTTCCATACAAGGGCCTTACCCACTGAGCCATCCTCCCAGCCCCCAGCATTGACATTTTAATTGTCTGGTTACCAGTCCAATATACTGTCTTCTGCTCAGATGTTACGTCATAAACGAACGGCAAACAGAATTAGCCAGGCAAGCTCAATATCAGCTTTAATAAGGGGAGAAATTACAAAACTAAGGTTCCAAAGAAGAGCAGGCAACGAAAGGAAAGGCGGGGA
This sequence comes from Microtus ochrogaster, assembly GCF_000317375.1. Classification (NCBI taxonomy): domain Eukaryota; kingdom Metazoa; phylum Chordata; class Mammalia; order Rodentia; family Cricetidae; genus Microtus; species Microtus ochrogaster. Next base: position 560,897 of record NW_004949232.1, on the reverse strand, counting down.
GCACACCCACCAGATTTATAGGTAAACATGCGCCTCAGAACCACCCGCCCCAAAAGGAAGATGATTGGTTGGGGCTTCCCCTACACTCAGACAATAGAACTGAACATAACAAGCTTCTGAATAAATCACTTGCATGCACTCCTGTCCTGGTCCTGGGAGGGACCCTTACCATGTACTCATCTCAATCACAACTTCAAAGGTGTTTTCACACAGTCAATAGGACTGCCCGTCTACTCTTTCTGCCTTGCTTCCCTCTGTGCACATGCAACTGAGAGGCTGCTGACCCCAGAGTGGGTCTGTCTGAGAAGGGCTTGGGTGGTCTGTCCTCAAAACCCCCTTCATTTGTCTGGGGTCATGGACATTGGGTTACAAGGGAAGCAATGCCTGTCATACTTCTCTCCGAAGGTAAAGGGTTGAGTACTTTCAGACTCATAGTCTGGAGCTTTGGAGCTCACTGCAAAACCTTTCCAGACAGAAATCTTCAGCTGCCCACGAACTGTCCCAAACTGCCACAAAGGAAAGAGAGGCCCATGGAATCAAATGGAGAGTTACTCAACCAAGCCACCAAATTGTTATTTCAGGAGAATGAGATCATGACATAGGATTAAAAATATTTACTAAACCAGACACACCCAAGAGTCAAGAATCTCGTTAAAAAGGCGGAAGAAAGGATGTAAGAGAACCCTGTGTTCCAGCCATGACATGGCTGTTGCTCTGCTGAACTCTCACAGCTCTGAGCACTTGCATGACCCTGCACAAAAGCAGGCCTATCACCCTTCCCTTCATGGAGGGAGAGGGGTCATGAGGCTCCAGAGATCCCTGAGAATCTATCTGTAGTTAATGGTGCTGTGGAGTGGAAGAGACAGATTTCCTGTGGTCTGCACCTCCACTCCAGACTGCAGGCCTGATCAGTGACTGGCTTTGTAAAGTTCATCCTTCCCTACATTTCTACAGAGCGACTTTTACACAGCCAGCATCCACACACCCAGGATAACAACAGCTGTGCAGACAAAGCCTGCCATACTATTCCACTATCAGCGGATATCAAACCAAGTTATGATTGAATCTTATGAAAACTGATGTTGTACCAGAGACTTGATCTGGGGTGATGTGTGAGCACGCACACACGCATACACACACTCACACCTATGAGAGAGCAGAGTACCAACAACACAAAGGTCCATCTTGGGGAACCACCAGGTTTTCTTTGGGGTTACTAACAGGGTTGTGGTGAGGAGTTACTTACAGGAGCCGGAATGGATTCACAGCAGCTGCCTCCCTGCAGAACCCACATCAGCTCAGGCAGCGACTCAGGAAACAGCACAGCTGAAACTGCACAGTTTGCAGGCTAGGGAAAGGTCTGGGGTCTTCTCTGAAGCTGCTCAAGGTTTCTCCTTCTACAGCCTGCGTGAGTTCCTTCTAAAACTTCTAAGTTTCACTTTCTCAACCACAGGAATTTGCTTATTTCCTGTTCTAAGCAGCCTCCCCCTGTTCTGAAGAGAGTATTCATGTAAAAGGAAAGACTGAAAGACATAAGTGACTTTTCCATCAAGGCAGAGGACATCCCCCACAGACAGATTAAAGCCCAAAGTGTCAACTCTGCAGAGGACCCATGCTATTTGATTTCCAGTCCCTCCTTTGTTTATAATAAGTGAGATCGTCCTTCCGGTACAAAGTGACAACAGCAAACAGCTTGTTTATGCTAAAGCTGTCTTCTGCTTTCTTAGGAAGACCTTCTTCCCCCCAAACCACTCCACAGTTTAACACTACTGTCTTTAACCAATGAAAAAAGCAGAAAGTAGAGCAAGGAAGTGAAGCATAATTAATAAAAACTTGGAGAGAGAAATTGGAGTTCAACTTGAAGATCCAAAAGACAAAGCAGCCAGCTTTTGGGCTATTGAGCTCTTAACCTCGCCTCAGTCAGAAATGGCGTTCCTGCGTCCAGGAATCTCAGAATGAGGCTGTGTCTGCCAACTCTCTCCTCCTGTTTTATAATCCTTTCTAGGGCTAGGATTAAAGGTGTGCACCACTGGGATTAAAGATATGTACCTCCCGATTTCTATGGCCACTAGTGTGGCTACTGGGATTAAAGGTGTGTTACCACTGCTTGACTATAAGGCTGATCAGGGTGACTGTTTTACTTCACGATCCCTAGGCAAGCTTTGTTTGTTAAAATACAATTGAAATGCCACTACAGGGAAGTGTCCATAAATATCAGTTTCAATCATCTCTAGTATCACTCGGAAGTCATGTGGTTCTCCAGAGTAACCTGGGAGCTTCAGATATTCAAATCTGAGAACAAATCAAGTACAGCTACCTGATGTATAAGCACACTACACAGGGCACTCTGCTCTAGACCAGTGCTTCTCAACCTCCCTAATGCTGCAATCTTTTAATATAGTTCCTCATGTTGTGGTGACGCCAAGCATAAAATTTAATTCATTGTTACTTCATAATTGTAAATTTTCTACTGTTATAAATTGTAATATAAATATATGATATGCAGGATAACTCATGTGTGATCCCCAAATGTTCATGACACACTGGTTGAGAATCAGTTGCAACCGTGCAGAAGGTTAATGCCTGACTGAAATGTAAGTTATATTGTACCAAAAATTATTTTTAAGACATATGGCCTCACACTCAGGTCTTAACGCAACAGACATTACCTTCAGAGTAATCTGTAAATCAAGGTGCCTTGCTTAGGAAAGGGTTTTGGGGGCCGTCAGTTTCCAATTACTGGGCCATGAATATTATGAGGGCTAATAAGAGAAAAGGTTCTGTTTGTTTGTTTGTTTGTTTGTTTTTCTAGACAGGATTTCTCTATGTTGCTTTAGAGCCAGTCCTGGATCAAGCTCTTGTAGACCAGGCTGACCTTGAGCTTACAGAGATCCGCCTGCCTTTGCCTCCTGAGTACTGGAATTAAAGAAGTGGAGGACTACTGCCCAGCAAGAAAAGTGGATTTTTTTTTTGTTTTTTAAATAATGTAATGAAACACATTTTTTTTTAGCAAGTACTATGGCATGCTTAATCCCAGTACTCAGGAGGCAGAGGCATACCTATCTTTATAAGGTTAATGCCAGTCTGGGCCAACAGGGCTACATAACTTCCTGGAGGCATTAGACTTCTGCTAAGCATGTAAAAGCTACAAGAAAACTTCAGTCCTTCTTTAACAATGATTAAAAGTCAATCCAGCCACACCTCCTACTTTTCTTAACTGTGAAGATAGTTGAAACCACAGGTCAGCAAGCTAGGTGAACTGAACCTCAAAGAATGAGAAACTCCTTTAGGAAGGGCAGGGCCACAACTTCACTTTTTCCTGAGATCAGAAAAGAGTGGTGGCCACCCTACATAAATCAGAAGCCACGAAGCTTCAAGAGGCACAAACCACAGGTAAATTTAAATATGCCAATGTGCCGTTATAGCTGGGGACCTCAGGACTCTCTCTCAGTGGTTGAGAAAAGCGCACAACAGCAAGAACAAAAGGATTGGTACAGGAAACCCAACAGAATTTTTGCTAGACACTCCATCTCGGAAGAGCAAAATATATGTTCTTATTTGATACATGTGTGACAGCCTCCAAGAAGAGCCTTTTCTCCGCTGGGTTTTCTTGTTGTTATTTTGTTTTAATTTGCACCAGGGACTCACTAGTGAACCCTGGCTGTCCTAAAACTCAATGTGTAGCAGGCTGCTCCTGAACTCACAGAAATCCACCTGCCTCTGCCTTCCAAGTGCTGGGATTAAAGGGTGTGCCACTATGAAAGATCATTTTTGAGCCAACAAATGGAGTTCAAAAAATATAAAGGGTAAGCTATTGTGGAATATTAGTTAAAGATGTATTAGATTCTTTTATGTTGTGGAATATTTGTTTAGTGATGCAAAGATGTGTTGGATTCTTTTATGTTGAATTTGTTTAACTCCATGAAACTGAATTACTTTGCCTAAAACACCTGATTGGTCATAAAGAGCTGAATGGTCAATAACTAGTCAAGTGATGGAGTGGGAAGTCCTTCTGCATATAGTTTGCTTTTATTGGTTAGTGAATGAAGAAGCTGCCTTGGGCAGAGTAGAGTGAGGCAGGAAAAACTAAACCAAATGCTGGGAAAAAGAAGGCAGGGTCAGGGAGAAGCCATGTAGCCCTGCCAGAGACAGACAGAAGATTATTGCTAAGCCACAGCCATGTAGTGATACACAGACTAATAGAAATGGGTTAATTTAAGATGTAAGAATTAGCCAGTAAGAAGCTAGAGCTAATAGACCAAGCAGCATTGCAAATAATATAGTTTCTGTGTGATTATTTCATGTCTGGGCATCTGGGAAAGAACAAGTGGCCTCCTAGGATAACAGGAGAGAGAGAAATAGGTGGGTCTAGCAGGAGAAAAAAATGGGAGAGAAAAGAAGGAAGAGAAGGAGAGAGGACACCAGAGGCCAGCTACCCAGCCACACAGGCAGCAATGAAGTAAGAAGTAAAGAAATGAATATAGAATAGAGAAGGTAAAAGTCCAGAGGAAAAGGTAAATGAGATAATTTAGTTAAGAGAAACTGGGAAGGAGTAAATCAAGTTAAGACCAGGTATTCCAAAGAAAGAATAAGTCTCTATGTGTTTATTTGTGGCCTGAGTGGCGGGCCCACAAAGAGCAAAGAATAAAAAAGACTAACTACAGTAGACAGTTGAAAAATATGCTATAAAATAAAAAAAATAAAAATACTATCTACCACAACAGTAATAAATATGAAATCAGTAGCAGGAAAATATGTGGAAATCTTCCAACATGTCAGTGTCAAAGAACATGCTTCCATATAGCTATGTATTAAATATGAAATTTATAGGAAAACTAGGACGTATTTTAACTTGAGAAAAAATGAACATCAGGTTTAAAAAATGCAATGAAAATCTTAATCCTATAGCAAATGGATAAAGCATATTTGCAGGTATTTTGGACAAGTTCTGGCAACCCACACTTCCAATAAATAGATAAACAGGAAATTTCTGCAATAGAGAAAAGAATTCAGGCTGATAATCCTGTGGAGCCTGATATTCTGGCTAAAATTCACCTGATATGTCATGAGCACTCACCCCTTCTTATGTGTCACTGGGGCCTTCTAGGTTAGGATGGCAATAAGCAACCACACAGACACGTTGGTGGAAACTCAGAGAGCATTTTCTAAATCTGAAACTCATGTTGATGAAATCATTTCAAATGTAGAAAAGATAAAGAAAACATAAAGACTACATCCCAGAATTAGTTTCAAATTAGTACCTTTTTCGGAGGGGTAGGTCACATCTTGCTTCTTGCATGATCTGGGCAGGACTACAGAAAAGAGCTTGCTTCTCTCAGAATACTCCTGTTCTCATTGCCCCACCCCTACTTCCTCTCTGGTTTGGAAGAGACTCAGGAGAAATATGAACACTATGCTGTAGGATTTTCTCACCTCATCAAACTAAAATTTATGAAAAAAACAACTGTAATATATTGTGTCACTTGGTATAATTATGTATATTACTGTACTAATATAATACAATATATAATAAAATATATTAACACATAATATATTACTATATATTAAATATAAAAATATATTACAACTGTGCCATATACCATTTGAGAGACACTAGACAAGTATGAACACTATGTTGAAGGTAATGATGGAAAAATTATATTCTTACCTCATAAAACTGAAACTTCTGATAGAGAACCAACTATAAAATATTATATTATTCAGTTGAAGGTGAACATGAAAAAGACTCTGTGCACATATACCTAAAGACTGTACTGCAAGCAGAATTCCCCAGTGGTGGACAGATGCAGTAGTGGTCCCCCTGCAGAAAATAAGAATTCAGTTCTGGGAGCATGAGCTGTGACTGAAGGGCATTGATTGGTATGTGAGGCTTCTGGAGAGGACGAGGCCCATTCTCTTCCCATGCTCCTCCTTCTCACACAGTGAATGTCTCAGAGACTGAGGAGGATTACTAGATGGTGCAACTCATAGAAACAGATAACAGATCCTGGGAAGGGCCTAGATTACAGACAATGATTTGACTTTCTCTTCACAACCTGAAAGAGGAAAGGTAAAGTCATCTCTTCAGTTTTAGTACACTCCTGTATCTCTATCTATCTGTCCATCTGTCAGATGATTTATTTTGACAAAGAGCAGACATGCCCACAGGTTGGCCAATCCTAATTGTGCAGCACCCCTCTAGAGCAAGGAGCTCTGACATACTCTTTCCACATGTTCATAGAGTGTTTTAAACATTTCTCTAACTCATGTACCAAGTCAGACCCTAAAAATCAGACGTCTCACTCATGTGGATAGCTACATTGATGCAATTTTTAAATCAGCGAGGAGTTCATTGCTGAATCTCAAAGATGAATGGGCATCAGAGGCTGTGTACTCATCTCTTAGGTCTGCTAGAATTTGAAGACGAAAGTGCTATGTGCTGACCCAGGTAAGGTTCTCCTGATGACCTGAGTAATCATGATATATTGGTATTTGTTTTGTAAACAATAAACAAACTATGGGTAGTTTGGAGAGATGGTTCAGCGATGAAGGCTACTGTATACTCTACTAAAAACCCCACGTTCAATAACAAACACCCACATGGATTTCACAGTTACCTGTAACTAGAGTTCCAGGGGATCTGACACTCTATTTTGATCTTCATGGTCAACTAGCATGTACATGATGCACATATACATACATTCAGACAAAACACCCATACACACAAAGTAATAAATATGAAAAATAAAACTCTATGAACTTTTCTCTTGAGATAAATCATAAGGAAGGTCTGAAGATACTGCTTTCTTTTGTGTGAATGTTATTTCCTTGAAACAGACATTAAAAATAACTTTATGAGAAACAGTCTCCCATACACAAGTGAAAGAATGGTTTATTGGAAATATAAAATAATAAATGTTTATAAAAAAGTAAGTAAGACTTCCAGTCCATAGTCTTAAGTTACACCCTAAAAGTGAATCCAGTGCAGAGTAACCTCTGGAAATCAGAAGACAGAAAATAAGATAAAAGAATCCACAAAAATAGGAAACATAGACACACTAGAAAAAAATTAATGAAGAAGGAAAAAACTTAGTGAGAATACTTATTCCTTTACCCCTGGAGCTCTCTGTCCTGACTTGGGCGTTCTTGGATAAGGACTGCTCAGTGATGCCTAAGTCCATAAACGTGATGTGGATGCACCAAATAAAGAGAATGAGAGCAAAAGTTTCATGATCCCACCAAGAAGCACAGAGACGGGTTCAAAACTTAACAAACTTTCTGATAACATCTGATAAAAGACACTTAACTGGTATGGGAAAATTCTGTATTTTGTCAATTATGTTTTAAGTAAATGCTGATTGGCCAATAGCCAGGCAGAAAGTATAGGTGTTACAACCAGACTGGAAGTAGAGGCAGGGCAATGAGAACAGGAGAATTCTGGGAAGAGGAAAGCCCATTCCTCTACAGTCTTGCCCAGACACAGAAGAAGGAGGATGTTAATGCCTC
>NW_004949232.1:551687-552781 GCF_000317375.1 Microtus ochrogaster | reverse complement strand
ATTATGATGGGGAAGATAGATTTCAAAGCATTTCAAGCAGAAAAAATTCTGCATAAATACAGAGCCCAGAAATAGGGAAATAAAACCCCAAATGCACAATAAGGAGATAATAAGGGGTCAGGGATGAGTATTTTAGTGAGTATAATAGATATAAATTATGGAATCCATCAATTAAATAACTTAAACTCTTAGGCTGAACCTTTAAAACACTAATATATAACACATGGTTCTCAAGATACTCTTGAAATGAAAATAAAAGGTTAAAAATTAAGGAGGTACTTAGTATGTGATGGTTCATCTTTATAAACAAGTTGAAGAGGCCCCTAGAAGACCCCTCTCTAGGTATGTCTGCTCAGGAGTAGATTAGGTGAGAAGATCCATCCTAAATGTCTGAAGCACCATCTCCTGAGCCTGGGTCCCAGACTGGATAAAAAGCAGAAAGGGAGCCAAGCACTGGTGTTTCTCCCTCTCACCACCTCCTGGCTGTGGGTGTGAGGTTAGCGACACCCTTGGTTCTTGCCTGTTGTGGAATAGTCCTTTACACTGTGTGAAGATGTGTCACTGCAATTGATTTAATAAAGGGCTGAATGACAAGTAGCTAGGCAGGAAGAGGTTAGGCAGGACTGCTGGGGACAGAGAGGAAGAAAAGCAGAGTTGCCAGTCAGATACAGAGAAAGTAAGATGGGCAGTACAGAGTAAAAGTAACCAAACCACGTAAAAGCATGTAGATTAAAAATATGGATACACTTAAATTATAAGAGCTAGTAAGGAACATGCCTAATCTATAGGCCAGGCTGCCATGATTAACAATAAGTCTCTATGTCATTATTTGTGAGCTGACATTCTTGACTTGAAAGTTTGTCTATACTGGTCCCCATGACTACTCAGTCTGATAGACTGTTTCCTTGATGTGGGAGGCAAAATCAATTCCACCTTCATTAAGTTGCTTTTGTCTGGTAGTTTGTTATAGCAACCAGAAATGTAACTAATGCATAGCATATCAACCAGGGCAAGCTGCTTTATTGCAGAAATAAATACCAAATAATATTTACTGTATGCATAAAGACAGTTACAGTTACAGTGAGATTTTTTTT
>NW_004949232.1:549803-551032 GCF_000317375.1 Microtus ochrogaster | reverse complement strand
CCTAAGGTGTATTGTTGCCAGAGCTCCTTCCACTCCTTCAGCAATAGCCACTGAGATACCAGCCCATTGGGGCGTGGTCTCTCTCTCTCTCTTTAAAAAAGCAGCGACTGGCCTCCACTTGCTCTCTTGCTTCCGGCTCCACTTTTGGCTACCAGGCTCCTTTCCTGATCGCACAGAGGGCTGTTGTCTGGGACGGTGATCTGTAAGGTTTTTCCCCTTTAAATAAATAACCATTCTATTAATCAAAATTCTAAACTGGTGTGGGATTGTTCGTGACTTATGCCTTCGGTGTATTCCCCATATACCACAGGAAACTAGGACTATTCCCTAAGGTGTATTCCCCATATACCATAGGAAACAGGGACTGTTCCCTAAGCTGTATTCCCTACACAGGTATGACAACATGCTTGAAATTGATAAGCACAGCAAAGTACACAACGAGCACTTGTAGAGAAAGCCACAGAACAAGGGTTCTTGTCAGCTACACCACAGACAAGGGGCTGAAGTCTGAATGTGTACAGAGCTACAGAAACCACACACACACACACACACACCTTCCAACCAATAAATGGAACAATGGACTGAACAGACAGTTCCAAAAAGAAAAACCACAATAGAGCAATAAACATCTGACAAGGCATTCAGCATCATCAGCCTTCAGGAAAATGCAAACTAATTACTTGATAGTACCACCCACTCTGGTCAAACCAGTTGTCATTGAGAAAATGAACAATAACCAGCCCCAGCAGGCTGTGAGGAAGAAGGAACCCTATTAGGGGCTGTTGGATGATAACTGACTCGGCCACTATGGAAATCAGGATGTAGGGTTCTCAAGCAACTGAAACTATGGCCCAGATACACCACTCCTGAGTATATATGCACATTCTCTAAGTCCTGCACAGATGTTTGCACACCATGTTTACTGCTGTAGTATTCACGATAGCTAAGATACAGAACCATTCAGTTCACAACTGTGGTCACCGTTGTCATCCTCCAAAGGTTGACACATGTGTCCTGTGTCAGCCACTACACTGGAAACAGAAGAAATATAAGGAGTAGAGGGCTTAGTGGCCTCTGGATTTTGGGGAGATCTTAGCCTGAGATGAAGACTAGGAAGGACCCTGAGACCTACTGTGTGCCCATCCACTGAACCATATTTCTCCATTAGTTGAAAAAAGCAGACTAGACTCCCCACCCTCCCTAACCTCTCAAAGTGCCCACATCCTCTC
>NW_004949232.1:538476-548671 GCF_000317375.1 Microtus ochrogaster | reverse complement strand
GAATGAGAGCCTGAGAGCCCGCTGAGAGCAGGGTGGACCTGGGCACTCCTGTCTTTCCTCTGGCTGCCAGACTCACACCAGCCTCCAGATGGTCATGGACTCAGCCCTAGAGATGATTTTAATGAGTATGGGCTACAGGCATGGCTTTCAGAAATTTAAGCAGTTAAAATGCATGTAGCATTTTAAAATTTTTCCCTGCTCAATCCTCACGTATCAAAGGGTGAAACTTTCCTGCTGGAATGAATGGGGTTAAGGAAATTATGCAAGTGACCTTCTGGGTTTCATTTATGCAAGTGACTTAGTAATTAGTCTCATATTCCGAGACATCATACGAGCCAGTTTAGGCTAATTAGAACTGCAGTACTCTCCTATCCATGGCTACTTGGAAGAATTGAAAATCCCTGAATGGTGATGAGAAAAATCATACAACAAGGCTGCCCACCAAACCCTGAAACTTCTCAGATTCCATACATAGGTGTGATCATTTTATTCCCACTCAACACCACACTCAAACACTCACTTGAGGTTGTTTAACAGGCGTTGAACTGTTAGCTGGGTGGATGCATGAATAGCTGGAAGGACGCTATAGTTGTAAAAATCACTGAGGAGGAAATCTTAAGAAGACACTCTAGGCTGGGGTGCAGACAGTTTAGTTATTGAAGTGTTTGCCTTGCAAACATGAGGACCTGAGTGAGCTTGGTTTCCAGAACTCACATTCCAAAATTTAAGTTAAATTATAAGCCACCAGGTAGGTGCTGTGCACTTGGAAGTGAGTGCTGGAGAAGGGAGATAAGCGGATCCCTGGGGCCGCTGGCAGGCAGCCTGCCATAGTTGGCAGGTTCTCAGCCTAGGGATCTGAGGAATGGTGCGCAAGGAAACCTCTGCACTCCACACACACTTCCTGAAGGTCTTAGACTTCGGAGTTACCAGAAGTGCAGAGCGGTGCTTACAGTAGGGTAACTGTCTGTACCGTTGCCGATTTCAGAGAGACCAGTATCTGGGAAACCTAGGCACTTTTAAAAATAGAAATAAATAAGTCGTACTTGTCTTCCTTCTGAGCGTGAATATGCAGGTTTGGGCAAGGAGTCAGGGGTGGGGGGAAGGCCTTGGCAACAGAGGAGGAAAACAGTAACTCCGCCCTCCGCCAGACAGGAGACAACCAGTGTGTCCTCACCTGATTCACTCTCATGCTATAAGTGACCTCAGCTGCGGCACCGGTTTTATTCTTCCACTCCTATTTCTGCTCGTGATTTTCCAGAGCACGGGCTGGTAAGTTCTGGAAGCCTGGAAGGACCTGTGGACCTGTGATAATGTTCATAGTCACCACCTCCGTTTGCTGCTGAAAAGAACCATCCGTTGCGCAAAGAAGCGGTTTCCGTAGAAATCTGCAGTCATCTGTCCGGATTACTTAGGCTTCCTCTCCTCTCTCTCAAAAGCTCAAACCATGGTTACTATCAGCCAGGAATGGAATAAAGATCCATGATGTGGTTTGCAGCCACAAAGCTCATTCCTTTTGCTCTGACATTGCATCTGTTCCTCCCGGTCCCGCCCGGCTGTCAGTGTACACCTCTCCATTCAGGTGAGTTCCTGGGATCGGACTGGGCTATGGGGGTAGAAGAGGTGCAGACGTGGAGCCACAGTGACTAAGAGAGCTGGTCTTCCCTGATGAACTGCTCCTTGCCCTTTTCAGCCACCCTCCATTTCTGCGGGCTCCTTCTGAGCGCCCAGGCTTGTTCTCCATCACACCCAACTAAGTCCCAGGACTTGTAGAGGAGCCAAAGAGTAACAGAGCTTAGTTACTGCAGAGTGGGAGGGAGAGGAAATGGGAGGCAGACAGAAATCAATAAACAGAGTGCTGTGACGGGATGTGAAGGGCTCACCGAGCCATATCTCTAGGAAGTCAGCAGACCTTCTCCTGTTACCCAGGCTTTGTGCTTTCTGTGAACTATGGTCCTCATCCCCTACAAGTTCGGCTGGCCCTCCTGATCCAGATTCCCATGTGCTGAGCCAGGGAAATGCTTTCCTATTTGTGGTGATTCCCCTGCAGGCTTTCCAGCAGACAGGCTAAAAATGATCCAGGAAGAGCCAAGAATAACCTCAGCTAAATCCTATTTTATTGTAATTGGTGCTGGACCGGGACTTCTAGAGTCTGGCCCATATCATTTTAGCCATATTTAATTTTAGCCATATTTAAGCACAACTCAATTTTTTAAAATAAAAGTATTAAGATAACAATTAACTCATCCTCAAGTGCATAATTTAAGACATGTTTACACTGAGATTTTGTACAAAGTACATTTGGCTTCTTTCACAGGGACAGGTACTGTCGACTGGAAACTTACTGAACATTCTTTCGGAGTTTAAAGGCCCTTAGGTGACACAGAAGTCACTAGGGCTGTTGTAAAGCACAAGGGGCATCATTCTTAAAAGCAGGTTTTATAATCTAAAAGCATGCTCAAGATTTAGGAGGAAAGTTCCTGAATAAGTTAAGTAAAACATAGATTCTGGGAGCCTGTCTCATCAGACACCAAAGGATCAGCCAGGTCGCAAAATGACGTCATTCCTAAAGTTCCAGGAGGAGCAGTTCCGCACCTCATTCCATTGAACATGTAAGCTGTGTGTTAAACTTTCCAGGCTTCTCCAGTGCTTATTTGTCTGTGTACACAAAGCTCCTTGTTCTCCACATCTATTGTCCCTCAGTGGTGCTGATCTCTTATCAATCACAGATGATTCTTCAACCCTTGCCTGATCGGGCAGCAGCATTCTTAGCCCAAACACCACAGTAATAGCCCCACACCGATTCTTAGCAAAGTCCTTGCCCCCACCAGAAACCTCTGGAACTGGCCGTCCATTGTCCACATTAATGTCAGAATTCTTATTTTCCAAGGGTCCATGAGAATGGCCCATTAAACTCTGAAAGAATGTTCTGTAAGTTTCCAGCCCAAAATTCCAAAGACTCCCACCCCCATTTCTCCCCAAAGCACCACATTCAGGTTGTTACAGAACTAGCCCACTTCTCTGGGACCAGTTTCTGCCTGGTTTCATTTCTGTTGCTGTGACAAAACACCATGACCAAAAGCAACTTGGAAGAGAAAGGCTTTGTTTGGCATCGAATTCCACGCTATACTTCACTATGAAAGAAAATAAGTAAGAACTTAGGCCATCACGTTTATAATCAAGATCAGAGAGAGAGAAACGTACCCATGTTGCCTTTTTTGCTTGTTATGGTCAATTGTTCTGCTCTCATGGAGTTCAGCACTCCCTACCTGGAAATGGTGCTGCCTAGGGACTGAGCTGGGTATTCTAACATCAGTTAGCCTAAGACAACCCTGGGTCCTGGGCCATAGGTCCTTATGGGCGGGTCCAATCATGCTCTGTAGTTGGTTTTTCTGTCCCACCTGCCAGAGTCCTAAATAACCACCCTGAGATTTCTTGTTACTCATGAAAGCTTGGCCGATAGCTTAGGTTTGTCCTAACTAGCTCTTACAACTTAAATCAACCCACTTCTATTAACTTACTTTCTGCCTCGTGGCTTTGCCTTTGCTTTGTACTGCCCGTGTTGCTTCCTCTGAGTCCTGGCGTCTTCTTGAGACCCTGCCTTTCTTCTTCCCAGAGTCCTCTATGTCTAGCTGTCCCACCTATACCTCCTGCTTGGCTAATGGAAGTTTAGCTTTTCAATAAACCAACAAGAAGGCACCTTGGCAACAGCACATCTTCATAGTGTACAAAATGATTATCCCACAACATTGCTCTCTGTGGATGTATTGTCTCTGGCTGCTTTCAAGCCAGAGGAAAAGAAATAAGTAGGTATAACAGAGACCATCTGACCTGCAAAGACATCATTATGACCAGATAGCTGTATTAGTCACTTTTCTATTGCTATAATAAAAGATCATGACCACGAAGGACACAGAAGGAAGGGTTTAAGGAGCCTTACATTTTCAGAGGACAAGAGTTCATCATTCACAGCAGAGAAGCATGACAGCAGACATGCATGGGAGCTGGAGCAGCGAGCTGAGAACTCACATATTTTTAGTTTGGTTTGGTTTGATACGGTTTGGTTTGGCTTTTTGACAGGGTCTCACATTATAATTCCAACTGTCCTAGAATTCGCTATGTAGAACAGGGTGGCCTCAGACTAATAAAGATCAACCTTCTCCTGCCTGTTAAGTGCTGGGAAAAGAGGCATTTGACACCATGCACAGCTGAGAGCCTACATCTTAAACCTCAAGCAAGGTCCAGAAATGAAGAAATGGCAATGGGTTTCAAAGCCACACCACCAGCAACTAAAATGCCTCATTTAGCAAGGCTTACCTCCTATCCAAACAGCTGCCACCAACTGGGGAATGAGTATTAAACACCCTATTCTATAGAGGACAGAATCGTTCAAATAAGCACATTAGACATTCACAGTAGCCTCTCAGGGTTGATACCTGAGTGGCAATGGAGAAAAAATGACTGCACTTGCGTCCAGGCTGAAAGGTCACTCTTGCTGGAACCTGATCTGTCCCCGTAGGAAGGCAATCTGGGTCTGTCTTTGAGGTGGTCTGGGTTAAATTTTCTTACAGATTTATATTTTGACTTCAAGTATGTATGTACATCACATAGGTACCTGGTGCCCTTAGAGGCTAAAAGGGGACAATGGGTCCTCTGAAACTGGAGTTGCTGGCAGTGGTGAATTGCCACGTGTGGCTGTTGAGAATCAAACCTGGATCCTCTACTAGAGCAAAAAGTGTTCTTAACCACTGCACCACCTCTCTAGCCCCAGTGGTTCAGTTTAAACAATGGGCACGAGAGTTGGGGTTTTCATGGGACAGCAGCTTTCAGCTTCTTAATCATCTGTTTAATCTTTAGTTATTAAAATTCAGCCACATCTGGGTTGGCTAAGCAACTATCTATATTTAGGATTTTTCTGTTCTGTGAGCCATGACCCACTTAAGCAGTTTGGCTTCAAGGTGGGTCCCCCTAACTCATCTATGGACCACTGTCCTTGTTGTTACTGCTCTGACCACTCCACCTAATGGATTATTTTGTACCATGTTATTAGGTTTCAGGAATACCATTCCTAACCCCACCCTAGCCTTGAGTCATCATCACCATCTCTGAGTTTCCAGCAGTGCTGGTGCCCTTCTCCCTGGTCCTCACTGTGCTTCTCAACAGGGATGCTCCAGCATCCACAGACAGCATGGACTCTGCACACTTCCCCTGGAAATGTTTGCTGTTCCATCCACTCTGGCACATGCACTTCTCTGAGATTTTTGATCCCACTCTTCTGTGGCCAGATTTAACCAGCCTGGATTTTCTTTATAGTATAGTGTGGGCTAGCTGCTGACCAGTTCCAGGAAGCCTTCCCTGGAGCATTGCAGTATGTCCAGGGGATCTGGAGTGTGTTGTTCTGGTTTTATTATGTTGCTGTGATAAACACTCAACCAAAGCAACATAAGGGAGAAACTGATTTATTTGACCCCTACTTCTAAGCCATAGTCTGTCACTGAGGGAGGTCAGGGCAGGTACTCAGAGGCTGGCCCATGTGCTATTCCACACAGCATTATCTAGGACCAAGGAACTCACTTCACAGCCAGACAGGCACAGCAGGACCTATGAAGGATGCTGCTTACTATCTGATTCTCTAGCTCCTGCATAGCTAGATTTCTTATCCAGCTAGAGACCACCTGCCCAGGGAATGGTAACGCCCACAGTGGTTGGGCATTTCTACATCATTAACATTCAAAACAGTCCCTCAATACACACTCCCTTCCTAGGTGAGTCTAGGCTGGATCAAACTGGCAGTAGAATCTAACCAGCAAAGATATTCAAGTCTATGATCTGAGAGAACAGATGAGTAAAAACGGTGTCCATGCAACTTCTGTTCCATCCTCACCCTGCTCCATTCTGCCCCACAGCCTCACGCACCATCCTGTCTCCACACGGTCTACATGAGCAGCTTCTGGAGATTCTCCAGGATGAACAGATCCTGAGAAGACATCCTGAATTTTCCTGTCATAACTGACAGGACCCACCCTTAGCAAGATCATGTGATAACACAGAAGAGAATTATCCTGGTAGAGAGCAGGGTGGCCACACTTATACCTGTGTCTTCAAACAAGAAAAAATAGATAAAATTTTTAGCACAGTGCAAATGCAATTTGGGATTTAATTTTATTTACTTATTTCTCTCTTTGTTTTTTAAAGACATGTTTGTTCCACAGGCAGAGACTGTCTCTGAGCCCCTGATCTGCATCCCTAACCTCACTGCATGTTTCTTTCACAGATGCTGCTTCTCTTTGCTACAGCTTCTCTGTTAACAAGACAGGGTCTGGACCATGGTGGCGCAAAGTCCAAGGCCAACTGAATGAAGAGCCTTTTATTTCCTGTGACAGTAACAACAACTGCCATGCTGTTGGTCTTCTGGGGAACAGACTGGATGCTACAAAGCCCTGGGAGGCACAGGTTGGCACTCTGAAAGATGTAGCTGACCTGTTCAAAGATCAGAGCATTCAGATGAACCTGGAGAATAATGCAATGAGAGGTGAGTTTCAAATGACCACACAAGGCTGAGGATTAGCTCAGTGATAATGTGCTTGCCCTAGATACAATTCCCACTTTATGGGTTAAATAAAAGAACAATCATATGGCTCCTGAAGGAAAGAACAGGATTTGTGACAGGTTAGGAACATTCATTATTTTCATAGAGAAAAAAAAAATGAATCACTGGTTGTCCCTAAAAGTTCCAGGAGCAAGGCTAATATGTGAAGGGTAGGACAAGGTCAGAGGATGGGAAGGGAAGGGACAGGATTCATCAAGGCATAGGCTAATCTCTCCAATGGGCACAGAGCCCTTCACTCTGCAGGCCACAATATGTTGTAGGAGTGAAGGAGGTGAACGTGGCAAAGAATCCTGTGACATTGACCTCAACGGACAGAAAATGTTGCACCTTGACTTAAACACTAAAAAGTGGATTGAAGTTGATCCTGGATCCAGCTGGATGGAAGCAATGTTGAAAGAAAACAAGTATTTAACAGAATTCTTATACATGACATTACAGGGGGACTGTAGGTCCTGGCTTGAGGAGTTCAAGTCACACTGGGAAGAAAAGCTGGAGTCTAGAGGTAACTGGGAAGAAGGGGAGGAAACTTTCTGGAGATGAGGGATTTTGTGTGTGTGTGTGTGTGTGTGTGTGTGTGTGTGTGTGTAATAATCTCGTCAACATGAGTTCTTGGGTTTATGGTCATTTTTTCCGTCATTCATTTCCTTTCTCCCCTTCTCTGTCTCATCAGTTCTTCACTCACTGTGGTTCTCACTGTCAGTCTGAGCATCTGTTGACTAAATTTTCTGTCCTACCCAGTCTGGCAGTCATTCATTCCCAAAGAAACACACAGAGGTCTGCATTAATTATAAACTGGTTGGCCTATTAACTCAGGCTTCTTGTTAACTCTTTCTTATATCAGACACTAACCCATTATTCTTGTCTGCGCTAGCCACACGTTTCGGTACCTCATACCAGACAGGCCCTCTCATCCTGCTTCCTCTGCAGCTGAGTGATGACTGCAGATTGAATCTTTCCTCTTCCCAGAATTCTCCTGTTCTCGTTGTCCTACCTATTCTTCCTGCCCGGCTACTGGCCAATCAGAGTTTTATTAAAATACAGTCGACAGGGTACAGACCATTGTCCCACTGCAAGCATCCTTGTGTTTTGTCTCTTTTTCCCCATTCTAGACTCACTGTTGCTTTTCATCTCCCCTGATCTTTCTTCTTTCCTGACACCATCTTTACAGGTAGCTCCTCTCCTGACAGTAGCAAAGATTGAGGCCTCATTACCCTACTTCCCCTACCATAGTTCCATGAGTCATTTGAGGTCTGGGAATATGCCCTCTCCCTTCCTACCTAGAACCCACCCAAACAATGGTTGCATAACCATAGGAGCAGGGGGTGAAATGCTGTGTGATGTTGAATGACCTGAGAACCCAGAAGCTAAAGTGAGATTTCCTTAGATTTGAGATCTGGACAAAGACTCAACTGTGTTTCCACTTCAGCCTCACCAGCTGCTGCTCCAGATGTGGTCCAGCCTTCGTCTATGGCCATCAAGTCCAACATCTCCGTCCTGCTGATAATTCTCATGAGCTTTCTCCTATTTCTCCTACAATATTTGCAATAACAGGTACCGAGCACACTACTGATGTAAGGGACAGATGATGGAGAAGTGGGAAAGCAAGAGTGAATTCCTGGGATCTTGCTCTTGTCCCTCAACTCTAGGATCTTACTGAGAAAGGAGGCAGGAGATCTGGAGTTGATGTCACCTGCTAGCAATAGCTTGTGCATCCTCAGCCTTGACAGGACAGAAATCATGTCACAGAGCAGTGAGAAATGAGTAGGGAACACAGCAGGTGTTATGTTCAGAGCAGGCTCCCAATCAGGAGGGTCCCATGATGCAGGTGTGGAGGCAGGAACACAGAAGAACATGGTAGTCCCACTCAATGTGTAGAAGGAAGAGGATTCCACCCCATAGATAAAATTAAAAAGATATAAATGAAGAAATGGCTCAGTGACAAGAACACCTGCTGCTCATGCATCAGACACAGGTTCTGTTTCCAGTACCCACAGGGCAATCACAACCATACAGCTCCAGGTCCAGGGGATCCAGCCCGTTCTTCTTCACAGACCCCAGGCATTCACACAGTGCACTTACAAATGTGCAGGTTCACACTCATACACATAAAATAGAAGTGAATCACGCAGCGGCAGCCTCTAGAACCCCTGTAGCAGTGTCTCCACTGGAGG
The DNA here is from genome assembly GCF_000317375.1 of Microtus ochrogaster. NCBI lineage: Eukaryota > Metazoa > Chordata > Mammalia > Rodentia > Cricetidae > Microtus > Microtus ochrogaster. The sequence continues at coordinate 539,893 of NW_004949232.1, read as the reverse complement.
CCAGTGAACTGAGATGCTGCTGCAGTCTACTGCTTCCATCTGAGCTGCTCAGATAGACAAGGTGAGGCAGGGACAGTCACACCCATAGCTGTAATGCCACTGTCAGATTTTGAGAGTTTTAGAAAAAAAGGGAAATGATGTCTGGAAAACCAGAATCCAGGGCCCTCTTTGGATAGGGCTCCTTCCTGTTCTTCCAGCCCCTCCCATCATGCCCTGAGTCAGGAAGCAGAGCTAGTCATCACCACTTTATTCTCATCTCCAGGTCTGCAGGAGGGTCTGGGACTCTGGGACAAGGGAAAGAAGGAGGAAGACAGTAGGGGATCCAGGATGGAGAGCCCAGGGGTGATGGAGAGGAGGGAACTGAATGACCCTCAGTGAGGATGGCTGTGGGGTGGTGATGACTGGTACAGGGCACCCAGGAGAACTGACCCAGGCTTTCCTTGGACCCTTCAATAGATGTGTTTCCTTGCAGTAGGTTGAAGATGCTCCAGAGAAGCTGTGAGAGTTTATCTGGTGCCACCATTCTCCCTTTCCATGAGCCTCCACCAGATGAATCAGGACGCTACAGACACAACATTTCAGGGTCTTTCACTCTGTGCAGTTACTTGGGCCCTTTCTTATCACTGTGTACTGTTTCTCTTATGCTCCCTAATGGGATTTGCTCTTAACATGGAAGTTGAGATCTGGTAAAGAATGTGGTTATGGACCCATCCCAAGCATAGGAAAGAGGATAACCAGATCTCCTTAGTGGAAGTGTGAAGTTTTTGCTCTTGCATATATAACTGGCAATAATCAAATATCTCAGGTATCACTAAAAGAAACCTCTAACAACTAATCATAGTAAATGGAAACTGAGGACCAGTTGTTTAGTAGAAATCACCAGGGCCCCAGACCTTAGAACAACTGATTCCATGATGGAAGTGCCATTCCGGCTGTAAAACTCAGCATTCAGATAGTACTACCTGCCAAAATGAAAACAGTGGTCTAATCTATCCACGTCCACAGTTAAGGGAAAATCTCTGAATGTACTAACCTTGCTTTTTGGCTTTTTCTTCTTCTGGCTAACTGTTCTTGTTAACAGAAATATGTTGACCCAAAGCATGGTTTTTGTGCTTAAAATCTGTATCTGAGAAAACCTCGGCACTACACTGGGAATCCAATTACCCGGTACAGTTGCTGACCAGCTAATAAAGAGTTTCTATCAACCTGAATCCATGTCTGGGCAGTTTTCTTTGGTGAGTACCCCACCAGATTCCATCAAGGTTCCAGACCTCAAGACACGGGAGATCTCAGAAATCCTTGGAGCAGGGAAGAATGTGGTGGTCAAGGAGCCCCTAGGGATCCTCAGCCTGTGGGTCACAACTCCCTTTGGGGGTTAAAGGGCCCTTTCAAAGGGGTCACACATCAGATGTCCTGC
>NW_004949232.1:507766-508824 GCF_000317375.1 Microtus ochrogaster | reverse complement strand
CAAGAGGAAGGTAAAGGGGAATATCAGAATTAATACAATTGAGCTGATAGGGTAATATGGAAAATGAGGTTTCCTTAGGGAAGGCAGAGGGAGATAAAAACTAGAGAAAGAGGAAGGTTTGTGGTGCTTTCTATGGGAGCATTGCAACTTACTTGAGAATTTACCTCAGTCACTTTATCTATATGAGATAAGATTTCCTCAATCATCTGGGGAACAGGAAATGTTCTGCCAGACACCTCCTTATCTCTCCCTGATAGGCATCTCTTAACACATGAATAACTTGTTCGGATATCTTGTGTGGCTCTGACCTGACTACTTAAAAACCTAGAGGGAAAGAGTTCACCTCATCATGTCTGCCTGAGGCCTGATGGGTCTTCTGATAGCCCAGGTCCACAGGCTGCTCTCTCCCAGGGCCCAGGACCATGCTAGGAGCCACAGTGAAATGGAATGTGTTTTCTATGCAGGTGGGTCAGGCTAACTTCTGCCCTAGCAAGATGATTCTCCAATTAGACACTGCCATGAACTCCTCCCCCCCCAGGTTCATTTCCAAGAACTGATGCCTCAGGCTGACAGATTGTCCTGGGTCAGATGGCCCGAGGGGCAGGTCCAGCCATGCTCTTCATGGTTGTATTGTCTCTGCTGCTTTCAAGCTCCATGAGCAGAGCTGAGCAGGTGTACCAGGAAGGGCTGTCTCATGAAGACTTCAGTATTTACAGAATAGTAGTGTTAGTCACTTCTATACTGTGATAAACACCAAGGCCACAGTAACAAACTGAAGGAAGGGTTTGGGGAATATTGTGGTTTCAGAGAAACAAGAATTTATCTCACACCAGGGAAGCATGGCAGCAGGAAACTATGGTGACTGGAGCAGCAAACTTATAGCCCACATATTTTTTTGGTTTGATATGATTTGGTTTGGGTTTCTGAAATAAGGGCTCACTATATGCTTCTGGCTATCATACAACTCTCTATATAAAACAGGCTGACCTTCCACTTATAAAGATGTCCTTCCTCTGCCTCTCAACTGCTGGCATGAGAGCCATGTGATACTGTTGTGC
>NW_004949232.1:504634-506536 GCF_000317375.1 Microtus ochrogaster | reverse complement strand
CATGTGTGGTTGCTGAGAATCAAACCTGTATCAGCTACAAGAACAAATGCCCTTAACCACTTCCCCAATGGTTCAGTTTAGACAATGGGCACAGGAGTAGGGGTTTTCATGGGACAGCAGCTTTCAGCATCTTGATCATCTGTTTTGTCTTTAATTAATAAAACCCAACCATATCTGGGTTTGGTAACAATCTCTGTATATTTAGAAGTTTTGTGTTCTGTTAGGCATGACTCCCTTAAGCAGTTGGGCTTCAAGGTGGGTCATCAATGGACCACTGTCCTTGTTGTTAGTGCCACATGACCATTCTAGCTGATGAGATTTTTTTTTTTGTGCCATACTTACTGTGATTCGGAAATACCATTTCCGAACCCCACCCCCTCGAAACATCATCATCATCCCTGAGCTTGCAGCAATGCTTGTGCCCTTCTCCCTGGTCCTTCTCACTGTGCTTCTCAGCAGGGATGCTCCAGCATCCACAGACAGCATGGACTCTGCACTCTTCCCCTGGAAATGTTTGCTGTTCCATCCACTCTGGCACATGCACTTCTCTGAGATTTTTGATCCCCACTCTTCTACTGCCAGATTCAACCAGCCTAGATTTTCTGTGTCCTGTAGTGTGGGCTAGCCTCTGACCAGGTCCAGGAAGCCACCTGCAGTATCCAGGGAATCTGGCATGTATTGTTCTGGTTTCATTCTGTTGCTGTGATAAACCCTCTACCAAATGCAACTTAAGGGAGAAACATGGTCTTGCTCAGAGTTTTATTGCTGTGAAGAGCATGACCTTGGTACTTCTTATAAAAGAAAGCCTTTAACTGGGGCTTGCTTACAGTTTTGGAGGTTTAGTTTATTATCTTCATGGTGAGGAGCATGGTGGTACCCAGTCAGATATGGTAGCTGAGAGCTCTACATCCAGATCTAAAGGCATCTGGACTTGTAATGGGCTTTCTAAAACCTAAAATTCCACCCTCAATAACACACTTCCTCCAATAATACCACACTCACTCAAACATGAGCACAACCCTAATTCTTCTTAGGAAGTGGCACTCCCTGACAACCAAGCATTCAAATAAAAGAGACTGTGGCAGCTATTCTTATTCAAACCACCACAATTCTACCCTGGTGCAGTTTTCATCCTGGGAATCTGCATATTGGGCATCTGCATATTGTTGCATATTTTAAAGTTATATTGGGCATTCGTTCTTTAAATCACCTTTATAATTCCCTGTTCCTGCTATAACAAAACAGTTTCCTTTTACCAAACTTCTAAGTGGATTTTTCTTACCCATAACCGATGTTTATTCTATATGATGCATCAAAGTGCTAAGTTTGTGAACTTTAGTTCAAAACTACAAAGCCAGTTCTCTACTCCAGAGGGCTCATGTTCATGTCCACCAAATCCTCCAGGAGGGAGCATTGAGTGAGAAAGAACCCCAGCCATTCAAAAACAAATTCAAGTCTTAAAAGTAACAGAAAGGCAAAAGGAGAGTGTGTGTGGGGAGAGAGACTGTGTGTGGCGGGGGCGGGGGGGGGAGAGAAGTAACAGGTGGTAGAAAACACAGAGAGAAGGAAGGGGAATCTGGTTGAAGGGGACAGGAAAGGATGTCCCCAACATGCAGCAGCCCACCTCAAAGGAGAAGTAGTTTTGGGGAGGGTGGGGGGAAAGAGGGACTTTTTAACATCTCTTAAATTTTTTAGTTTAATTATATTGCACACTTGTTAAAAAGATTCTTTAAAAATACTGTTTATTTTATATTTTAGTGCTCTCACATAGGACATTACACACGTACATCCTCACTATGTCATTTGTACAATCTGCTGAAAAGAACAGCTCTAAGATATTGTGTCTTTGGTTGCTGCTAGGGAAAGTCTGAGAAACCAGGGGCCATAAGTGTCCTGGGAAAC
>NW_004949232.1:502071-503664 GCF_000317375.1 Microtus ochrogaster | reverse complement strand
GTTGGTCCAACCTTGGAAGCATGTGGTACCCAGTGGGTAACAAAGAACAAATCATGTGGAAATGATCCTGGCTCATAAACCAGTGGGAAAGTCCTGACCTTTGGAGAAGTGATGGACCTATGAGAGTGAAGCATGATGGTATTGTGTGTGGTTTGCAGATCAGCCCACTTTACAGGCCACCATGCTTTCTCAGTATGAACAAGGACAAAATGTTGGTGCCTCCTGGAGGTTTAACATCAGTGGAAAGTATTCCTTCATCTTGGACACAATGAATATGAGCTTTAAACAGATTAGTCTTGAAGCCAGATCTATCATGAATGATGAACAATTAATGAAAGACCTCAAGATAATCTCCACAGCAGACTGCAGTTACTGGCTCAAGGAACTCTTAAAGCACCAGAAGAAAAATCAAAGTATGTATTACCTAGATTATCAGGGGGCAACTCCATCACATTTGATAGACTGGGTGGGAGATTTCCTGGTGGTCTTTCTGTCTGAGATCCAGTTATGACCATGAGGATTCCTCTATCTCATCTCACTTCCCAGTGTTTCTCATTCCCTACTAACCAGCTACAACATGGCCTACTAGTGGGCCCCCAGTCTGTAATCATTTATGTAAACTTCCAGCCTATTCTTCCTCATTTATATCTGTCCTTCCACCAGGTCCACATCACTTTTAAAGGGTTTGTTATCTTTCTCTGAAATAATTAAATATCACCAATTATGACAATATACAGAAACTTCTACACAAGGTAACTATGTTACATTGTGATGGTTTTATACACTTTTGCTTTATTTGGTAATGAAATAAACTCTGCAAGGACACTGTACACACAACTCTACTCCTATCTCTCCCCAGGACTTTATAATTAGTTATTACATATGAGTTCCTTGGGCTGCCTGGGGGGGGAAAGGTGCTGACAGAGGTGTGTTTTAGCTTTATCCAGAATTTTCCTGATTTTTTTTAAAGGATCAACATCAAGGGCCACAGGTATCACCCTGCTCACATCTGCATCTGCCACACAGCCTCAGCTTACCACCAAGCTTCAATATGAGAAAGTATTTGTCCCCATAGCAGCAGTCATTGCCATAATCTTACCTTTAATTGTTGGAATAGTTGTGAAACCTCATCCCCAAGGAGGTAAGGAGCAGGCTGGGGTCTCACTCTGGTTCTTGGTAAAGATAGTCTGCTGAGCACATGGAACAGGTGTCCCACTGGGTATTGGGGATGTGAATTCCAGTCTTCATACTTCCATAGCAAGGGTCTTACCCACTGAGCCATCTTCCCATGTCCCAGTACTGACCCTTTGACAGTCTGGTTACCAGTTCCACTGCGGCGAACTTGATCACGCTTTAATTGGAGTGCCCGTGGTTGAGGGAGAGCAGAAAGTGAGAGGACAGGAAGCGAGGGGCAGGAAACGAGGGGGCAGGAAGCAAGAGGGCAGGAAGCGAGAGGGGGGAAGCGAGGGGCCCCGAGAGCACTAAGGCAGCTTCTTATATAGGGAATTGGCACATGGGTTGCCCTATGATTGGCTGCCACCATCAGCTGACACTAGACTGCATCGGGATAGGCCCAAGGACCCTTATCCTCTG
>NW_004949232.1:498122-499910 GCF_000317375.1 Microtus ochrogaster | reverse complement strand
TGGGTAAAGAAAAAACTCCATTGCTGGAAGTGCAAACTGACAGTCACCTTTGGATCATACATCATATTGAAAAACCTGAACAAATCCAGACTCTCCCAGCAGGAAGAGAAGAACCAAAAATCCAGGGCCAGCCTGTTTAGCGACCCTGCACCAGGAACTAGCTGAAGACAAAACCAGACTGCAATCCTGATAACAATCCCGATAAACAGGGAGCATCCCCATTGAGCTTATCACTGTACTGTTTTAGGAACTAGCTGATTAAGACCTTGGGAGTAGTCCTGAGAGGCAGGGAGTCCCCCTGTGACCACCATTGGATTTTTGGAATTTATTACCCTTCCAGACCACTGGGCTGTGGCCTCCTTTCCAAAAATTTTCTCTCCAGGTCACTAGCGGCCGAACTCCTCCCCTGGCAACCAAAGCCGGTGCACGCCACCTCAGCAAGGACAGACTCCAGCGAGCCATGGGGGGGGGGCGTCATCCCGAGACCCAAGTGAGAGTCTCCCCAGCATTGAGGGACCCCCATTATGTCTATATTTTTAAAATTAGGCAAATATCTACCTCAAAACTTAGCAATACCCCTTTTGGGCCTAAATACAAAGTTGTTTAACCATAAGAACATGCGTTCAGCCTCTCAGCCTTGCTTGGAGGCGTGGCTGAGTAGAGCGGCTGGGCCTGACCGTTCAAGCTGGTGAGCCTTACCATAGTCGTGCTCCGCTTCTATGCCCTGAGGCCCACGCTGAGAGTGGCCTAGTGTTCTAGCCTTGTTGGTCCTCAAGGCAGGTCCCGTGTTTGTAGCTTTGCAAACCCTCAGTGCTGCTTGGCCTTGGAGCCGCAGCTGTTCACATTCTACAATCTCCGGAGGCCGCGGTAACTCGAACCATAAGAATATAATTCCCTTCTTTAGCATACTTTGTTCAGCGGCAAAATCCAGATCTCTACCAAGCCTATCACAGGATGACACATTAAGACTGCCAGAGACAGCAAACCAAAGTGCAACTGTGTCACTTTCAGCCAAAAACCTCTCCAAAGCGCTCCGTAACAGCTCATTAAGAGCTAGAAAAATCAGGTGTGATGTTGAAGCGCCCATTCTAAAATCCCATTCTTACTTTTAGTTTCATTTTAAACCTTCCACTTTGGTCGTGGCTATACTTTAAACCGTCTGCTTTGGTCGCAGTTCTATTACCCCCACTCTCCCTTCTACCAGCGAGAGCAGAAAACCCGCTTTTTGTTGCGGATCCCCAATCTTTACCTTGAGGATTATTTGTTGCACCCCATGACTGCAATCAGCATACTTGGAAAGACTTACTGACGTCACCACTCTGCATGTTAGAGTTCTGAATCCTCTTCGGCCCCTCGCCAGGCAACTGAAGATCCCGGGGTTTCAGCACCAGCTGCGGCGAACTTCTCAACCAGCGAGAAAGAACAACCACCACACGAGGATTCTTCTCAGATCACACTTTATTGGAGTGCCCTTGGTTGAAGGAGAGCAGAAAGCGAGAGGGGGGAAGCGAGGGGCCCCGAGAGCACTAAGGCAGCTGCTTATATAGGGAATTGGCACACGGGTCATCCTGTGATTGGCTGCCACCATCAGCTGACACTAGACTGCTGTCGGGATAGGCCCAAGGACCCTTATCCACCACGCATGCGGGAAGCGGTGGACATGCAGTTCCCAAAGGCAAAGCCAAATATGGAGTTGTTTATTTCCAACAAGACAGGATGTCGGTGCCATTTTGTAATGGCGATCCTGTCCGGCTCTCTACATTCCACAAACTGTCTTCTGCGCAGACA
>NW_004949232.1:493020-494362 GCF_000317375.1 Microtus ochrogaster | reverse complement strand
TAGTCCTGATTTCACCCCATGCAGCTCCATTCAACCCTGAACCTGGCTAAGCCCTGTTAGTCTGCAGCTCTCCAGCTGGCTCCTTAATATCTTCTCTGGACAACTGCATCTGAACCAATCTCTAACTCTGTGCTGAGTAAAGCTTCTATGTGTAGATTCCTTAATCTTTCTATAGCCATTTCATGACCTACACACATCACATCACATACATGGATACACACACAAATGATATATATGCACACACAAGATATATATAGATATATATACACAAGGTATATATATATATATACCTTCTTCAGTCATTCCCTAACCTGCACACACACATACACATGTATATATGTATATTGTGTGATATGTAATATAAGATCTGAGAGTTAAAATTAGTGATAAATATTGGCATAAAAGAAGCCATATTGGCCAGTGGCCACTTATCAAAAATAATTGGAATTCCTTGGTAAATTGTAGCCAAAGAAACTGAAGTAGGTTTATGGATTTATTACTATTCAATAAATACTAATATTGTAGAACGATACATTGCTGACACAGCATGTTATGGCAAGATTCCCATTTGTTGAACAAATCCAATGAGTAAACAGGTCTTTAACAAAGTAATCAGAAATACACATTTTTTTTTCTCTCAAGTTAAATCACTTAGTGATGTAAAGAAAATTCATCAGAGACTCATGAACAGACACTAAGCTTGCTCTGCTGACACAGGGCTTACTGCATACCATAGTGTAATCTTACAGTATTCAGGTAACCCATGGTTAGAATGAGGGGAGCCTCCAGGTAGATAAAGAGTCAAAGTTAAGAGGACTGGGCAGGCACATGGCCTCATCTGAGAAGGGTCCCAATTCATAAGGAATTGTTTAGGGAAATTAAGTAGGAAACAAACAGAAAAGAAAGAAAGAAGCAAACCTCAGATCACATCCCATATATCCCAGCTTTTATGAACAGGTCTCTGCTGTTTATTCATTACTCCTAACCCAAGTCAAGTCAGCCCCGAAGCCATGTGTGTCCAGAGATGCATGGGCAGTTTTAAGAATGACCATTGCTGTAAGTGCTATTAAAATATCAGCAGAGCACAGTGAGGATGTTAGTATCCAGGCACATCCTGGCCCTACCCCTTGGGAAGCTGGAACCCCTCTATGTATGGCAAGTAGTTCCCTAACTGTAGGCAGGTGCAAAGATCCCTTTAAGAGACAAGTTCTGCCCCCTCCTGATCTCTCTTGCTCTTTGTCTTCTCTCTGTCTGTCTGTCTCTCTTCCCCACCTGTCTTCTGAAGAAGCAGGTCTCTGCCTCTCTATCCCCCTCTCCTTTCTTTCCTCCCTTGCTTTCTTCC
>NW_004949232.1:488180-492855 GCF_000317375.1 Microtus ochrogaster | reverse complement strand
CCCTTCCCTCCCTCATCCTACCCTCCCCAAATCCTCTTTTCAATAAACTCCACACTCAAGCTCTCTCTGTATGGTGTGTCCTGTCACTTGCCATAGTCCTCAACTGACCGCCAAGGACCCAGCTAGCTCAGTATCTTCACAGAGGACTCTCTTTTTCTTGCCTGATGCTCTCTAGTCTGAAAGCCTGTCTTGTGTGACTTTATCCACCTCCCAGGGACCACACAAGTTCGAAGGCAGTTGGAGATTTCTTTGACAGCAGAAAAAGACTTCAATTCAGTAGCTGAACCAACTTTGGGACTGTTCGGGCTTCTGTTGCTGTGACTACCATGACTAGAGCAACCCTTAAAGAGGATTAACATTTAATTGACCCACAGTTTCAGAGGATTCGTCAATTATCATCATGGCATGGCAACTTGCAGGCACTTGGTGTTGGAGGAGAACTGAGATTTCTACATCTTGATCCACAGACAGCAGGAAGAAACTGAGTCGCACATACCCAACTGACCCTCTAAGAACTTGCCTGATAATCAGTGAAGAGCTAAACCAGGAAGTGGTGGCACACATCTTTAATCCCAGGACTTGAGACAGAGGCAGATGGATCTCTTTTAGTTCAAGGCCACCCTGGGCTGCCCCACATTGAATCTGTTTAAAACAGAGCTCACACAAAGTTGATTCCAGCACTTGGGATCACACTCCTTTAATCCCAGCACTAGGAAGGTGGAGACAGGAGTGACATGTCTGGGTGGAGAGAGGGATATAAGGCAGAAGGAGACAGGAGATCAGGCAGTCTGGGGTTTGCTGGAGAGAGGTACAGTCTGCAGATTGCCCCGGCAGTCTGAGGATGAAATCTGAGGAGGCAGTCTGTGGACAGGATTGCTCCTTCTGTCTGAGCACTGATACAGGGGAAAGGTATCTCTCATGGCTGGCCACACTGCTTCTCTGATCTCTCAGCTTTCTCCCCCTTAATATCTGATTCTCGGTTATTATTAATAGCAATTAGAATTCATGCTACAAATAACTCAAAGATCCACCTCCAGCACACTTCCTCTAACAAGGACATATCTTTTCCAACAAAGTCATGTCTCATAATAATGCTATTCCCTATGGGCCAAGCATTCAAACACCTGCGTCTATTTGAACCTTACCTATTTAAACCACCACAGTTATGCTTCAGATGGATCTTTCTATTCTATCTCTCTCTGCCTGGAAGACAGGAATACAGCAGACAGAGAGAAAACACACATGCCTGAAGCTAACATGAATGTCTCTTGACACGTGACTTGGCTGCCTGCTGTGTAATATTTATTTTAAGATGTGTTACATTTGTTTATGCCGTGAAGCATTTGTTTAATGATACAAAGATGAGTTGCATCCTTTTATGTTGCATTTCTTTACTCCATGATGCTGTGTTATTGTCCCTGTCGAAAATACCTGATTGGTCTAATAAAGAGCAAAACAGCCAATAGTGAGGCAGGAGAAAGGATAGGCAGGGCTGGCAGGCAGTAAGAACAAAGAGGAGAGGAAATCTGGGAAGAAAAGATCACACAATGAGGAAAGGAGGAGAAGAGGAAACAAAGGGACAGCCACCCAGCAGCACAGCAAACCACAGAGTAAGAAGTAAAAAAAAAAAAAGTATTCAGAAATAGGGAAGATAAAAACTCAGACACAAAAGGTAGAGAAGATAATTTAAGTTAAGTAAAGCTGTCCAGAAATAAGCCAAGCTATGGCCGGGAGCTCATAAGTAAGACTACGTTTCCATGTGATTTATTTGGGAGCTGGGTAGCAGGCCCCCTAAAGAGCCAAAGAGAAAAACAAAACAAAACAACAACAACAAAAACACCTGCCAATAGAAAAGATGTTTGCTGTCATTCTGGAGGTGGCATGAGACTTCAAACTCACTGTCTCAGACTGAGTAGCAGGCACCGTGCTTGGAAGACAGTAATTTGAGTGTCTCTAGGTGGCTGCCTGCATCCTCACCCTGTCCTGCTGTGCTAGATGTAGCAGCAGCCTGTGTTAGGAGGGACCTGTGAGGTCTCTAAGGACATGACACTCCTGAGCACTGGGATGTGCCATGTGCAGTTCAGCCTTGGACCCCGAGTCCAGGTTTGCACTCAGTCCTCACTGCTGACTCTACTGGACCTGTTCTCAGTCAAGACCTTCAAGTGAAGCCAGACTCCTAAAGACCTGAGTAAGAGCAGAGTCTAAGGAACTGCAGAAATAGGAGACTGCAGGGAAAGGGAAGGCTTAGGAAAGTACCAGCTGAGCAACCTGAGACACAAATGGGGAAGTCACCCCCAAAGAACAGCAGAGATGTTAGCCCACCCCTCCTGATTCACATCCTGTGTTCTTCACTCCACTGCAGGCTGCGGTCAAGAATGACGTCAGCTATACCAGAAGCTTTTTTTGTAGGATGTCAACAACCATTCCTCTGCGATGTCTGTTACATCCTACCCTAAAGCTTGTGGAGTCCTTTGGTGGGGGTATATTGAAGGTAGGGGAGAGGGGGCACTGGAAACTCAAGTAGTATGGGGAAAGACAGGGTCTCTGTTCTGCAAGCTCTTTATTAGATGGGCAAAGTAACAGAGCTTCAGAGATTTAAACAAATGCTACATAAAAGAATGCAGCAGTGTGGTTAGATAGCTGAGTCATACAGTGCTTGTCCTGCAGGCATCAAGATCAGAGTTTGAGCCCTAAGACCTAAGTTGTAGAGAGGGGGTGATAGAGCATGCTGGCCATCTCAGAAGTGCTGCAGTAGAGACAAGTGGATTCTTGAGACTCACAGGTGAGCCAGCCTAGCCTTCCTATTTGGTAGTCCCTGAGTCAGTGAACTCCCCAAACAAAAGATGGAAACCAGCTAGAGCACTAGAACCTTGATAGTTCGCTGGCATCCCGTGCACAGACACAAGCACAGAGTTTGTGGGCACTACCCCTGTCCATGAGCACCCAGCCCTGCCTTCACCACCCCCACAGGAAAATAAGCAGAAGTACCAAGTGTCCACAGTTTCGCAATTTCTGCCTGCTAATGGGAATGTTTTCTGTGAAAGTGTTCTTCGCTATTGTTGTTTGGTTTTTAAGAAAGTTTCTCACCATGTAACTCTGCCTGGCCTTTAAATCAACAGAGATCTGCTGCCCAATTCTGCTTCCCAAGGGCTGGGATGAAAGCCAGGTGCCACCATGAGCAGCTAAGAAGTTGCTTTCATTTTCAAAATCCTAGCCATATAAGCAAAAGGACCTGCATTTCTTTCTCCAGAACAAACACAAAACTTCCAGAAGAGATGGTTTGTGCCTGTAATCCTGGACATAGGATGATCTTGGTCTTGGAGGCTGGCCAGTTTAGCCAAATCCATAACTTCCCAACTTCAGAGGGAGACCCTGCCTCAAAACTAGGTGTACCCCAAGTGGTGGTACTAGGTGGAAACCCAGTAGTGACTTTAAGCTTCCCTATGCAAGACCAGGGGGGCCACAGAATTGACTAGAAAAGCACAGCCTGCAGTTAGGAGAGCTAACAACCCTGATTTCAGAGGGGAACAAACCTGTTACGTGTTTTAAAGGATATACAGAAAGGAAAGTCCAGAGGGGTGTGGTGGCCATTTTCTGTCTGCTTCACCATATCTGGAATGAACTACAATTCAGTAATGGAGGGCATACCTGTAAGTGATGTTTTGCTTGGTTTCAAGTGGGTGAGTCTACTGTTGGTCAGGACCTTTGAAACAAGAAGATGCATACCTTTAATTCAGTTTTTGAAGCACAAAGATACTCCTTTCTCTGGGATCTACCTTATGCTGGATATTTATAGAAGGACACAGAAGAGGAAGACTTGGCTCTTTGCCTGCTCGCTCTCACCTTTCCAGCACATCAGTTTCTTTACTGGCACTAGAGCCTGGTTCTACAGGAATCCAGCACAAACTGAAGACAAGCCTTGGGAACTGAGCTACTGCTTGGTTCTAGGACTTGGCATTCACAGCCAGCCATTGTTGGATTAACTGAATAAATCTTTTCCAATAAATCTCCTTAAATAGAGATTTATTCATAAATTTCCAATAAATTTCCTTTATATATAGAGAGATTCATTCTCTAACCTCTGTTTCTCTAGAGAATCCTGACTAATACAAGGAGTTTGAAGGAGGAGCTGAAGTTAGGGAGAGAGAAGAGATGGGGGCAGGAAGATGGATTGCTGCAGCCAGAGAGGAGTAGAAAGGATTCCTAGGCCATAGGCAAGAGGCATGAACATGGGGTACAGGGGGAGGGGTGTGGGAAAACCCCACAAATGTACACCGTGTTTGGCCAGGGTTACTTCTATTTCTGGTTGAAGCCCATGTGGGGTTTCTTTCTTTGCCTTCTGTCCAGGTTTACTGCAGAGGGCCCCCCAGGACATGGCTGCTGAGTGAGTTCCTTGAGGAATCTGGGTGTTATGAACTCAGAAGCCTGGAACCCCTGCTGCTGGGTTTCCACCCCACCCCAGTCACTCCTGTTGCCCCACCCTTATCACCCAGCACTCTGACTTGAACCAATGGAGGGGGGAGGGGCCACACTGCAAGCCACAAGGGAGTAGGGACTATCCCACAGGGACCCTGGAGAAAAGGATTTTTGAGAAAAGGGAACTAAGAACTGGATTTGACTGACCCAAAGAGGAGAAATTACCTCGAATTCACTGTCAAGTTTTGAAAATTTCCTG
>NW_004949232.1:462275-486317 GCF_000317375.1 Microtus ochrogaster | reverse complement strand
CTTGCCAGCACATCAGTTTCTTCACTGGCACGAGAGCCTGGTTCTACAGGAATCCAGCACACACTGAAGACCAGCCTTGGGAACTGAGCAACTGCTGGGTTCTAGGACTTAGCATTCACAGCCAGCCATTGTTGGATTAGCTGAACAAATCTCCTTTTCCAAAAATCTCCTTTATATAGAGAGATTCATTCTCTAACCTCTGTTTCTCTAGAGAATCCGGACTAATATAAGAAGTCTGAAGGAGGAGCTGCAATTAGGGAGAGAGAGGAGATGGGGGCAGGGAGGGGGCAGGAAGATGGATTGCTACAGCCAGAGAGGAGTAGAAAGGATTCCTAGGCCATAGGCAAGAGGCATGAACATGGGGTGCATGGAGAAGGGTGAGGGGAAACCCCACAAAGACACAACCTGTTTGGCCAGGGTTACTTCCATTTCTGGTTTCAGCCCATGTGGCCACTTTCTTTGCCTCCTGTCCAGGTTTGCTGCAGAGGGTCCCCCAGGACATGGCTACTGAGTGAGCTCCTTGAGGAATCTGGGTGTTATGAACTCAGAAGCCTGAAGCCCCTGCTGCTGGGTCCCCACCCCACCCCAGGCCCTCTTGCTGCTGCGCTCCCCAGCCCCAGCACTCCTGACTGGAACTAAGGGAGGGGTCACACTGCAGCAGACAAGGGAATAGGACCAGCCCCCACAGACTTTGGAGTGACTCAGAGAGTGGAAACTAAGAACCTGATTTGACAGTCCCTAAGAAGAGAAATACCTCACTGCCAAAAGTTTCAGAAACTTCCTGTGGGCAGGGCCATCAGAAGAGAGTGACTGAGCCTTTCCTGACATTGCAGACAGCTCACTTCATCACAGCAATCCAGAGAGTTTGCATTGCATTGCACCTGAGTCTAGGGAAGAAACCATGGAGCTGACAGCAGTCACCAAGCTCATTTACTGCCACCTGATCCTGCTTCTCACTCTGCTGCCTGTCTGTCTGTGTGCAGGGCTGGATGGTGAGTTCTGAGGATTCAATGGGAACAGCGCCTGGCGGGGAGTTTAACTTGGCTGAGAGGCACATGTAGTTTGTCTGTGAGTTTCTGGGTTCCTTCCGATATTGGAGAAGTGGGGTGGTGGCAAGGAGTTAACCGTGTTTTGGGCTAGCCAGTGAGTTCCAGGATCAGACTGGGAGGGGAATCACAGAGGCATAGTGTGGGGAGACAGGGTTTCCTCAGTTCAAGACTCCTTCTAGAGTCTCAAAGTTCCTTCTTGCCCTTCCCCTCTGTCCCCAAACTAACTCTCAGGCATTCTCTGGGCTCTTTTCTTGTGAACTTCTCAGTGTGCTTTAATAGAAGATCTCAACATATGCAACCAGCTTTTATATTGCTTTTTATTATGTTTAGCTTTGTCCCTTATATTTCTAAACTGTCCAGGACTTTTATCATGAAGGGGTATTGGATTTTGTCAAAGGTTTTCCTGCATCTAATGAGATGATCAAGTACGTGACATTTTTCTTTCACTTTGTTTATACAGTGAATTACATTTATTTATTTTTGTATATTGAACCATTCCTGCGTCTCTAGTATGAAGCCTACTTGATTGTAGTGGTTGATATTTTTGTTGTGTTCTTGAATTCAGTCTACAAATATTTTATTAGTTATTTTTGCATCTATGTTCATAAGGGGCATTGATCTGTGATTTTCTTTGCTGGATCTTTATGTGGTTTGAGGATCAGGATAAAAATGAATTGGGCAATGTTCCTTTTGTTTCTATTTTGTGGAATAATTTGAAGATTATTGCTCTGACTTTTCTTGAAAAGTCTGGTAGAATTCTGAACTAAAACAATATGATCCTGAACTTTTTTGATTATTTGCTTGTTTGTTTGGGAGACTTTTAGTGATTGCTTCTCTTTCACTAGGGGTTTTAGGTCTTTTTAAAATTGTTTATCTGATCTTGATTTAACTTTGGTAAGTGGTACCTATGGAGAAGGTTAATCATTTCTTTTATATTTTTCATTTTGGTGGAGCACAGTCTTTTAAAGTATACCTCTGTGATTCTCTGGATTTTCCTGGTGTCTGTTGTTATGTCCCCCTTTTCATTTCTAATATTGTTAATTTGGAAATTCCTTCTGTGACTTTTAGTTTGGATAAAGTTTGTCTATCTTGCTGATTTTCTCAAAGAGCCAACTCTTTCTTTCATTGATTCTTTATATTGTTCTCTTTGTCTCTATTTCATTGATTTGAGCTCCCAGTTTGTCTGTTTCTCGTAGTTTACTTTTCTTGGGTTAGTTTGCTTCTTTATGTTCTAGATCTTTCAGGTGTATTGTTAAATTGCTGTCTTGAGATCTCCCCAATTTCTTTATGTAAGCCTTTAGTGCTATGACCTTTTCTCTTCGCACCGCTTTCATTTTGTCCTGAACATTTGGGTGTGTATTCACTTTCATTGTATTCTAGGAAGTCTTTAAATTCTTCCTTATTTCTGCCTTGGCACACTTTTAATCCAGTAGAGAGCAGTTCAGTTTTCTAACTGGGTTTTCGAGTTTTGTCTTGTTTCTATTTTTGATGATAACTCACTTTAATCTGTGATGGTCTGATAGGATACAGGGATTTATTTCAATTTTCTTACATCTGTTGAGACTCAATTTGTGTCCAAGTATGTGGTCAGTTTTGGTGAAAGTTTCAAGAGGTCCAGTGAAGAAGGTCTATTCCTTTGTGTTTGGGTGAAATGTTCTGTAATTTCTGATAGGTCCATTTGGTTGATAGTGTCTGTTAGTTCCAGCATCTTTGTGTTTAGTTTTTGTCTGGATGACCTGTCATTAGTAAAAGTTTGGTATTGGAGTCTACCACTATCAGTGTGCAAAGGTCAATATGTGATTTAAACTGTAGTAGTGTTTCTTTTACAAACTTGAGTGCCCTTATGTTTGGGGCATAGATGTTAAGAATTGAAATGTTATCTTAGTGGATTTTTCCTTTGATGAAAATTTAGTGTCTATCTCTTTTGATTAGTTTTGGTTTGAAATCTATTGTTAGATATTAAAATAGCTATATCCACTAACTTTTTGGGTCCATTTTATTAGAATATCTTTTCCAACCATTTACCCTGAGTTAAGGTCTTTGCTTGATGTTGACATATATTTCTTGGGTACAGCAGAAGGATGAATCCTGTTTTAACATCCATTAAATTAATCTGTGTCTTTTAATTGGGGAATTGACATCTTTTGTATTGGAGATATTAATGACCTATGATTGGTGATTCTTGTTATTTTGTTGTTGCTATTGGTGGTGGTGCTAGTGATGGTGGTAGTAGTGGTGGCAGTGGTGTGTGTGTGTGTGTGTGTGTGTCTGTGTTTGTGTGTGTCTGTGTGAATGTTCCTTCTTTTGGATTTCTGGTGTGGCGTTATTTATTTCCTATGTTTTCATTGGTGCAGTTAACTTCCTTAGGTTCGAGTTTTCCATCTAGTACCTTCAGATGTGCTGGATTAGTACATAGATATTGTTTAAATATTGTTTGAATCATGGAATATCTTAGTTTTTCTGTCTGTGGTGAATAAAAATTTTGCTCTGTATAGTAATCTGAACTGGCATCTCTGGTCTCTTAGAGTATGCAGGAAATCTGTCTAGGCCCTTTTGGCTTTTAGGGTCTCCGTTGAGAAGCCAGGTGTAATTCTAATATGTTTGTCTTTATATGTTAATTGGTCTTTTTGCCTTGTCGCTTTTAATATTCTTTCTTTGTTCTGTAAGTTTAGTGTTTTGATTTTCATATGGTGAGGAGAATTTCTTTTCTGGTCCACTCTGTTTGGTGCTCTGTATGCTTCTTGTACTTCATATGGGCATCTCCTTCTTTAAGTTAAGAAAGCTTTTTTTCTGTGATTTTGTTGGAAATATGTTCTGATTCTTTGAGTTGGAATTTTCCTTCCTCTACTCCTATTATTCTTAGATTTGGCTAGGCGGGACAGGGGACTGTGACTTCATACAGGCTATAGCCACATGCATAACTCTTAAATCTGTGATTGAACTAGAGAGGACCCTAAAGGTTCAGTGCTCATATCGAGGGCACCAAGATAGGTACCAGGTAATGTGACTATGGCAGCCTCTCTCCATCTATGCTATTTGTACTTTTTTCCCCGGGAAGCCTCTCCTGAACGCTTAAGATCTGTGATGAATTTACCATGCACCCTTGATAACTCTTTCTTTCTGTAAAAGGCATTCTCTCATCCACCAGATTTGAAGCCCCAGCAGCACAGATACTATGTGGTTTATTTTTTACCTAGGTATTATTAGACAAAGATATTTCAAGGGGTTGTCAGGCAGGTCCTCCTGGTGACACTGTGTACATCCTAGGGGTTCATGGTAGCACAAGATAGTCATGCCAGACTAAGGCAGCTGAAGGTTATCCAGAACTCAGGATCTATCTTTCCTAACGAGTGTATCCACACAAGAGTCTAGGATTACAGAACATGAGTCTGTGGTCCTCTGCTCTCTTTGGAACTTACCAGCTTGTGTTTTTTTCTCACAGATACATACTATATTTATTTCAACTTCACTATCAAGGCTCGTTCCACACCCTGGTTTGAAGGGCAGTGCTCAGTGAATGGAGAACCAATCCTTCGGTATAATGAAAGTAATTTCACACCTTTGGGTGACCATGGAAAGGTGATATATAACACCAAAGCATGTACAGATTTCAGCCAACGTCAGAAAGACATTGGAGAAGAGATGAAAAAGCAGATACTTAACATGGAACAAGAAGCAGACAAGACCACGGGTAAGAATGGGACAGAATGTACAGATAGAAGTTATCAATAAGAAACAAGAAGGGCATATGGGGTGATGGTGGCAGCACATGCCCTTAATTCCAATACTCCAGAGCCATAGACAAGCAGAATCTTTACATTTAGACCAGCCTGGTCTACACAGAAAATTCTAGGACAGGCAGGGTTACACTGAGAAACCCTGTCTTGAAAAAACAAAATAAAAACAAACAAAAGAAGCCCAAACAAACAAACCAGCAAAAAAGAAAGAAAATAAAAAAGAGTGAGCAAGCAAGCAAGCAAGCAAGAAAGAAAGAGTAAAGGAAAGAAGATTCAGGGCAGAGCACTTGTGGGAAAGGGGACCGCTGAGGATTTGTAAAAAGAATTTAATGTTGACACAACTTAGAAGTACTAGGTACCCTATGGGTAAGAAACAGGAAGCCAGGGGAGGAAAGAATCCAGGTCCCTTAGTGTGTGGAGAAAGACTTGACCTTGGAGGGTCTATAAGGGGTAGAAGATGATGGTTTTGTGTGTCATTTCCAGGCCGTCACACCTTGCAGGTCACTATGGAATCCCAATATAAAAAAGAAGAACTCACTGATTCCTCCTGGAAGTTCATCATGGATGGACAGTATTTCTTCTACTTTAATCCAAAGAACAAGACTTGGGGAGTGATGCACGAGGAAGCCAGAGGTATCATGGAGAAATGGAAGAGTAACAGAGAACTACAAAATCTTCTAGCAATGTTCTCCATGGGGGATTCCCCACACCACCTCAAGGAATTCTTAAAGCTCTGGAAGGAAATGCCAAGTAAAAACTTAGGTGGATTATCACAGGGAAACCTCTACGGGGTGGGAAAGTCTGTTGACTTACCTAAGTAGACATCAGCATGTATGCATAATGGTAGATTTTATAGACTGAATGATTTCTTGATAGTCTTCCTGCCTGGGGAGTCAGTTATGACCACAGGGATCTCTCACCCCCATCTCACCTGCCAATGTTTGTCATTCCTTATTAACCAATGCCCAGGTACTACATGGCCTGCTAATGATCCCCTAGTCTGTAGGCATCCCTATAAATGTTAACTCTTTCTTCCTTACTTATAGCTGTCCTTCCACCAGCTCCACATCAATTAAAAGACTTCACTATGTTTCTCTGGCACAATTAAACACCACCAACTGACCTTACATCCAGAAAGTTCTACCACAATAAATACGTCACATTGTTTGATAGCTATTTGTTTTCTTTGGTAATAAAATAAACTCTGTAAGGACATCTTACACACACATCCTAGTCCTCTCTCATTGTAAGATCTGGTAAAATAGATATCATGCAGGAGTCCCTAGGGCTGCCTAGAGAGAGAGAGAGAGGTTGCTCATAGTGGTGCGTTTTCAGCTTTATCCATACTTTTCCTAATGTTTTTATAGGATCAACATCAAAGACCCTAGATACCACCCAGCTTCCATCTGCCACCTCACTTTCTTCTACCACCCAGTCTCCATGTATTGCAGTGCGTATCATCATGGGAGTCAGCTTCCTAGTCTTTATTTTGGCATGATTATGGAGAACTTTGGTACCCAAGAAGGTAAGGAGCAGCCTGGGCTCTCACTCCTGTCCTTGGTAGTATTAGTCTGGTATGGATGTAGGAGAGTGGTCCCAATGGACACACCCAAGCCACTGTCCACCACAGTGCCTCTCTATCTACTTGAATAATGATGAATGCCTCTTCTTAGCCTTAAACCCTCACTTTACAGTAATGTAGGAGATGACTATTGTTGAGGTACAGTAGGTCAGGAGAGTCAGCATGAGCATGCAGTCACAGGAAGTTTAAAATGGTAAAATTCCCCTGAGGTGACAGAGAATTCAGCAACCAAGGATGCAAATAAGACACAAGAAAAACTGGAATGGGGTGTTGCCTCCTCATAACCTAAGAAAAGGTTCCCTCAAGACATTGATTAATATCTCTTTGCTGTCTGAGGATGACATTATGCTCTTTAACCTCATAGAAGGTATCAGTTACCTGCTGTGTTTGCTCTATACCAGGAGAAACAGCGTTGTTAGAGCAATCCTTGATTACAGTCTGACTTTTTTCCTTCAACTTTATTCTGTGTGTGTATGTGTGTTATATGCATCTGTGCATTTTGTATGCCCCCATATGCACAATAAAGATGACAAAAGGAATCCACCATACTGCCCATGCGACAAGGTCTCTTACTGACCTGGAGCTGGGCCTGCAGCCCTCAGGCTCCATTGATCCTCCTGCTTGTAGCTCCTGAACCCCTGAAATTACAGTCACACCCACCCACCACCAGCTTTTGCCTGGGCTTGGTAATTGAAATCAGGTTCTCATGCTTGCATAGCAAGTCCTATACCAACTAAGCCATATTCCCAGACCCCAAATTGAAATCTGTTGATAGTCTATCTGCCAGCCCAATACATAGCTTCGGCTCAGACACCAAGAGTAGCCAACAACTGAATGAAACAAGCTCCCTAAAGCCTCACCTGCGTGACCTCCTGCCATACTCCTTGGAGAGAGACCCTTGCCTTGTATCTACTTAACACTTATGAATGGTTTGTAAGAGATATTTGCTTACACTCAGTTTGTACCGCCCACTGCACTCAATCTTCCACAGTCCCACCATGTTAGATATAGTTGGAGTGGTGGTGATTTTTATTTAAGGGGATGTATTTATCACAGCTGAGTGGGACAACACTCCTTTCTCTGTTGTCACTGATGGGCAGAAACCACAGCCAATTGTGCTAACTCACCAAATACCACAAGAATGAGATGAAGTGAAATATGAATTAGCATGTTCTAGATTCTTTCACAAAAAGGATGAAGTATGATATATCTGTCTGCAGACAGAAATGTAAAGGACCACCCCAAGTTCTGTTCTAGCACCTCCTGGGTGGATCACACCCCTCTCCCAGAGCCCACTTGTCACCCTCAGCCTCAGTGAAGCTCAGGATTGCCACGTCATCCTTGTTCCCACAACCCAGCCTCTAAATTCTGTTTCTCTGGCAAAGGTCTCATGTGTTGTGCCTGTTAGTGTCACAGCAGAAGTAGGAGAAATGTCTAGAAGTTGTGATGTGCTGCTTCACAGCATGGTGACCAGAAGGACACAGGTCCACAGCTTACTTAGTACAGAGGGATTTTCAGTATATTGCAAAGGCGCTTAATAAAGTCATTTCTCAAGGCGGTCTATCAGTTTTGTCCATGGGTGTTTAAAATTCAGTTTTCTTTACCTAAAGACATGGACATGTGTGTAGTGTGAACGAGCACATGGTGAGGACGCACATAAAATCTTTTTCGGAATTTTGTCTTTGGGGGCAAATAGATGAGTAATAGCTCATCTATTAGCAACATTTACTACTCTTGTAGAAGACCCAGGTTCAATTCCCAGCACACATAGGGCAGGGTACAATCACATGTAACTCTGGGTCCAGGAGATCAGAGCCAGTCTTTCAGTGTCTATGTGTTCCTGTTTAAACGTGTTGCACGGAAATACACTCACAAGCACAAATATGCACATAAAACAAAAACATAACTACTAATTTTTTAAAAAAAAGCATTGAGATTCATGTCTGATAGTGAGCATCTGAAGACTTATAGTAACTTTGTTTCTTGCCTTTTTATTAGCAATATGTTTTATTTAACCAACTATCACTTAAATGTGACCTTAACATAGAATCAGTGCAAAACACAAATAAGATATTTTACATCCTTTTTCCTCATGGCTGGAGAGATGACACAGAAGTTAATAGCACTGGCTGATCTTCCATAGGTCTTGAGTTCAACCCAGAAACCATATGGTGTTGACTGTCGACCATCTATAAAGGAATCTGGCACCCATTTCTGATGTGCAGCTCTACATATAGGTAGAGCATTGCATACATAATAAATTAACAAATCAATAAATCTTTGAAGAGAACATAGGGTTGTGAAGAACATTGCCTGTGGGACAATGGCCCGTACCCTGTCAATTGTATTTTAATAAAATGCTGATTAGCCAGTAGCCAGACAGGAAGTAAAGGCCAGGATACCAGGCAAAAAGTAGAGGTGGGGCACTGAGAATTCTGGGAAGAGGGAAGTTTCCCATATACAACATATACAAGAATTATGGGTTAATATAAGTTGTAAGAATTAGTTAATAAGAAGAGCCTGAGATACTGGGCCAATCAGTTTATAATTGATGGAGATCTCTGTGTGATTCTTTGGGACTGAATGACTATAGGACCAGGCAAAACAAACTTCAGACAATTGTCAATGTCCTAAGTATTTCAATTGATCTAAAATTTTCACTGTAAGTATGAGGTGGTAAAAATATTCACATCTAATATCAGTTGGCATGTTAGATTTTAAAGGTAATATAATTATTTTGGAATAACTCTATTGCATAAAAAGAAAACTGTACCTGAATATTTGGTCAGCCTACAATTCCAATATGTGAAGAACTGAGGCAGGAGAATTGCTTCAAGTGTTCAAGCATGTCATAGATTATATAGTAAGTTATAGGCAAGATTTAACTGTAAAACAAAGTCCTGTCCTCACATATGAATGAATGAATAAATAAATAAATAAATAAATAAATAAATAAACAAAAAGTTAAAAGGCCAGCAAAGACAGAAATGCAGGCATATTTTGCTGGTCTTTTACATTTGCTGGTTTTTTTTAGGTTTGCTAATTTTTATTTGCAATCTATTTTTAAATGCATATATAGCCCAGAAACACTGGAAGTCTTATCATAGCAGAGCTTAGAGTGACATAAAGATCTAGAAGGAAAAGATGAAAGAGAAAAAGGATGTGGGACTGAGTTCTATGGTCTGTAAGGTTGGGGAGTGTCAGAAATGAAGGGGAGTGGGATGCTGTTAGTGGATGCCCAGGAGCCCACTGTAATTCACACCCTTTTTGTCAATAGGTGCTCCCTGCTGCTCCTCTTCCTCTGTAGACAGATTATCTACAGCTTCATCACCAGCTGTGTTGGGTGACTCTTGAACATTGCCTGTGACTTCTTCAGCAAACCAAGCAAACGTATTTCTGATGACATCCCCAAAACCTGTACTGGTGACTTCTGACCAGCCTTGTGGAAACCCTGAGAGCGATGGTCTCAAGCCTCACTCACCAGGGCATCTGAGTCAACAGTGTTGCCATCAGGGGCTTCTTCTTGCTTTGCTTCTTTTCCTTTCTCATTCTTTCCTGATAGCTTTGTGGAGGTCAAGCTGGGCCGGTCGGCAAATTACTTCTCACTGTACAAAACAGGGACTTGCCCTGGGTGTCTGTATTTTACAGGCAGCAGTTGGCACCTTTTTGAGAACAGTGCAAAGGCTGAATGACCCCTTACTTGGCACAGACACATTCTGCAGACCAGAACTGATATAAACGTTTTAGTGAGGAATGAGTTACAAAGAGATAGCTCAGTCCTAGAGTGCTTGCTCTCTCCAGCATGAGGAGCTGAGTTCACTCCCCAGAACCCACGGACACCATGGTGACACACACTTATAAACCCCGTGTAGGGGACAGAAGGAGAAGTGCATACCTGGGAATTCCTCATCAGCCAGACTAGTGGAACTGGTGATCCAGGAGAGACAGGATCAAAACACAGTGCTCATGGCTGAGGAATGACACCAGAGTTAAAGCTCTGTCTCCATAGGAATAAGTACGTGAATGAGCATACACACATGTGTATATGCTCACATGAAAAATGATAGACACTGTGGACCAGATCACAGCCAGTAAATTCTCATGAGGCAGTACTGCTGAGAGGGAACGGGGGCTGTAAATACTAGTTACGAGATGTTACCTGGCCTTGTCTTCTGGGCCAGTTTTACGTTCATACGAAAAGGGGACAGCACATGTCTTCTTAGATGAGTTTCGTAGCACCGTGACGGATTCATAACTTGACATAAGGACCTCAAGTTACAGTTACTTATTAGAGTCTGGATGTGTATGACGGTATGTTGCATCAAACATGCACTGAAAGAATTAATAAAAATCCGCAAGAGACTCTCAGGAATGATCTGTTTGAGCCTCTGCAGGTGCAACGCTATTACCTCTCATCAGACGAATCCACAGATACAGGTCTCATAACTTAGTTACAGTTAGGGGGATGTGCAGGACCTGAGAGGAGCTGGTCCAGACATCTCCCATGGCCTTGCATCCTGTGGAAGAAGTTTAAGATTAACTTAATCACCTGTTTAATAACTGGAGCTTATCCTGAGAACATGGAGTCAGAGGTGGAGCTGTCCTTATCCTAGTATTCAGGGACAGCCTTGATCGTCTGCCCCAATGATACACTGAGACAAAGGAGCCTTGCCTCGAATGAGAGGTCAGTACGAAGAAAAAGGCTAGTGTGAAGGCATCAGACCGTTGATAGATAATTCAGGATCATAAATAAGAATTAATTAGTATTCAGAGCGCAGTTCTACCAGCTGAACCAAGTCATGGTGAGACTACTGGGTGCAGCTGGTAGATTTTTAATTTTATATTATTTTTAGCTCTACATTTTTGGCAAGTGTTTGAGAGCATAAAGAGAGCCAACAGCTTCTTTTCTTTGTTGGCAGCTGTATCTCCTTAGGGGCTACTTTTAGGGGTTGGAGAGTTTTAGGAGCCATGTCTCCACTCTTTGTCATCAAAGGGTCTTTTTAGTGTGACATGACCCAAAACTCAAACTCCAGGGTCTCCACAGCCTCTGAGGCTATGAGATTCCTTTAGAGCTGTCCCATTGTCCTCCATCCTGGACATGGCCAACCTGGAGGAAGATGAACATATTGGCTGTCAGCTTAGCCCTTGATCCTCATTGTTCTAGGGTTCTAGAAATCTCAAAAAGTCAGTTACCCCAGATCTAATCTGTTATGTCACTTTCAGGGGTGAACACCTCACTACCAAGGATACCCTAAATGTGGCCAAATCAAATTCAGGGACTTTAGTAAAATATTATGGGACAGTTTCGCAAAGATTTTTAGATCACTGAACTGTATGGTGACTTACGTAGATTGTCCAGTGTGAATTATTTAGATCCCTTTGTGTCGCGATATCAAAAGATCGGACACTTCTGATAATAAATGTTGACAAAGACAAATTTTAAATCAATCTTGACTCAGATAAAACCCCCATTATTGAGAAGTTAAAGTTCTGACAATCACAGAAGAAATTACAAGCAGTTATCTTGAGAAGCATAAATGCAATTAAGTAAGCTTTTTAAAAAATCCATTCCATTTTAAATTAACTGTCACAACTTGTGACATATGAAAGCTTCTGCTTTTTCATGATCTTTTAACAATCGTTTAGGATGAAATTAATGTATCATGAAATCCTTCTGACCCGTAAGCACATGCTCTCCATCAGAAATGCGTCTCTGTGCCTTCATGGAGCCATCACCACCTCTTTCTTGGCTGTTTCCAGGCTTTGTTAAATTCCTGCTGTGATTTAGGCTTCTTTTTATTGGAGCAATAAAAACCTGAAAACTTCATCCTGTTTTCTCTTTTACAAAATAGGTTCAGACGCACAGTATTGTCAAGTCTTTCCCTGCCCTTGCTTAATGTGCTTTTTCACACTTCGCTGCAATAACCTGGTTGTTGTATGATGCTGATATTTCCATTTTTCTTCATAATTTAAAATAATCCAATATGTTAGATTTGTCTGTATCTTCTAAATTAAAAGAAATTTGGACTAAGCTTTCATAGTCTCTTGCTTACTTACCAGTCAATTTAAGCTAGATCCTTTGAAGAATGGACTTTTTCATGTAAACACACCACATAGCATCTACCTGGAGGTTAGGAACAAATACATCAAATCAAAGACACCTAACCTCATCCCTGAAGTCTAGAGTACAAGTCATGTATGCTCTGGGGGCGGGTAGATCTGGAGAAGTAACTCAAGCCATTTAGAAGATTCTAGACAGTCTTGAGTAGAATCCAGACAACAGCTACTGAGTTATTTATAGTTGGAGTTTAATTTTGATTTGTTTATATTGTGACAGGGCCCTGATTCTTCCCTCTTGAAATAAAGAAGTATTTAACTTAATTTTTATATTTACAGAAGCTTACAATTATGGACTTTGAACTTTTGAAAGAGAATTTTGATTTTTAACAAGATTGTAGATTTTTGCAGAGACTAAACTTTTAAAGTGTTTGAATTAGTAAAGACTGTGGAACTTTTTAAGTCATTTAGGTTTTTATACTGTGATGTTAATTTTAAAATTCCACCATGGGGTTAAATGAGAAAAAAAAGGTTCTCACTGAAAAATGTTTTGTAGGGCTGGAAAAATGGCTTAATGGTTAAGAGCACTAGCTGCCCTTCCTGAGGTCCTGAGTTCAATTTCCAGCAACCACATGGTAGCTTACTTCTATCTGTAATGAAATCTGATGCCTTCTTCTGGCCTGCAGGTATGCATACAGGCAGAACACTGTATATGCAATAAATAAGTAAATCTTTAAAAATAATAAGAAAGAAAGGAAAGGGTTTGTCAAAAAAAAAGTGTTGTTTTTGTGTTAGGCTGACAAGGGTTCAGTTGGACTGGCTAGTTTTATTTCTAAACTTGAGAAAACCAGAGTTTCATCTCTAATTTTCTTTTGGTTGTGGTGTCTCATCATAGCAATAATTACCCCAACTAGAGAAAAAAGGGTCTTGCCCTCCTGAAGAGAACAAAAACCTGATTACCCACAGGCCCTTGCATCAGGATGCCTGTCTAGAAGTGAAAACGGCAGACACAAATGCTGTCAGCAGGCTTTCTGTCCCTGCCACCTGGAATAACAATAACTGTAAGTAGGGAAAAGAGAGAGAGAAAGAGAGAGAGAGAGAGAGAGAGAGAGAGAGAGAGAGAGAGAGAGAGAGAGGAGAGAAGAGAGAGGATGAGGACATGCTCACCATATGTTCAGACCTCCCGAAATGAGCTGTCACTGTCCCTTCATCATAGTAGGGCACATATTAAAAATAAATTAGCCCTTAACCCTTGCAGAGAAGTCTGAGAGTCACTCGTAAGC
Source organism: Microtus ochrogaster (assembly GCF_000317375.1). Classification (NCBI taxonomy): domain Eukaryota; kingdom Metazoa; phylum Chordata; class Mammalia; order Rodentia; family Cricetidae; genus Microtus; species Microtus ochrogaster. The sequence goes on along the minus strand of NW_004949232.1, from coordinate 472,609 downwards.
TTCTCATGGTTTGCTCTGACCCCTAAGAAATGGAGGCAGTCCAGACTCCAGGCTGCAGGCCTCTGGGTCTCACTGGAAAGTCTCCCCAGACAGAAATCTTCATCTGCCCATGGAGTGCTCTATCAGCCACCACAATCAACAGACCAAAGAGAGAAGAGCTTCCCTAAAGCATGGGTCAAAAGCCTTTATTAGACCAAGTATCTGTATCACCCCATCAAAGAGTTAGCAACCACCTCGCAGAAGGGGAAGAAAGGATGTAAGAGCTAGAAGGCTGGAATGTTGTGAAAATGCTGTTTTCCAGCTATAACAGATCTGCTGCACTGCTGAACTCTCAGCAGGTCTGAGCGCTTGCACAATCCCTGCACAGAGCAGGCCTTTCAGCCCTCCCTTCATGGAGAGAGGGGTCATGAGACATAGAAGTTCTCTGGGGACATAACTACAATTAATGGTGCTGGAGAGGGACAGACATTTTTAATCAATCATGTAGCCATTCTTAAGATGCCCATGTTCCTGTACTTAACCCTCACCCACACTTCTATAATTGTAATTAAATTAATTGAGACATATATATGCACTTGTGAGCATGCACACACACACACACACACACACACACACACACGAAGCAATTCTATCTTAAAGAGAAGGGGGTCTGGTGAGAGTGGAAATTAGAGGGTAATACAAGGGTTAATATGGGTGAAATATTATGTTATACATTTATGGAAATGTCATAATGAAACAAATTATTTTGATGCCTTCCTCTGAAAATCGTTTCACGACACAGGTCACATACACAAAGAGAACATATGCCAAATCTGTACCAATACTAATGCTCATCCCTGTCCTTGCTGAATAATCCTTATGAAAGCAACTAGGTGAGCATCTTGCCTAACATGGAATTACCCAGAAGGAGCCCAACTCTAACCACAAAGGCCTGTGTCCTGACAGCATGAAAATGTCTTCCAGGGTAGGGAACTGGCAGTAAGGCACCCAGTGTAATGTCTGACAAGGTCTATAGTAATCTCCGTAGTGTGGAAGAGACAGTCTGACACTTGCTGATTTTGTCATCTGAGAGTCACTGGAAAGCCCTTTGACAGATTTAAGGGCCTGGAGGGTTTTGACATGAACTAAAGCTTGTTATTTGGAAAACTGACTATAAGGTCTTAAAGCATTATGTCCCCAAGTGACCCAGGTCAGGTGAGCATCCCTTTTTGGTGACTGGTAAAACTTTGTGAAATGTTGTTCATAATATTGTATAAGTACGTGGTTATACTTTTCCTGTTGAGATGACTGTTCTTGGTTTCAACTACATCTGGAATTAACTAAAAAACAAAAAGGCTGGGCAAGCCTGTGAGGAATTCTTTGATTAATTTGATCCTTTTGAGTTGTAAGATCCACTTACAATCTTGTTCTTAGAGGTGGGAAGTCACACCTTTAATACAGATCTTTGGATTAAATCTAATCTGGGCACCACATCTCCTCCTGGAAGCCCTGTATAATAACATGGGAAAGGAAGATTTTGTGCTTTCTCTATTGCACTAGCATCAAGAAGCAAGCCCATTTCTTCACTGGCACGAGAGCCTACCAATCAGAATTGTAGCATATACTGAAGATGAGCTGAGACAACCAGCCTCATGGGTGGAGAAACTTCTGTATTCTTGGTCTTACCATTCCCAACCAGGCATTTTTGGCATAACTGGACCACAGCCTCTAAATCATTCTAATAGATCCCCTTTTTTATGTAGAGAAGGATTCATTCTTTAAGTTCTATTGCTCTAGAGAACCATGACTGATAAGTCTATCACATGCTTAAGATCATGTAGGGGCTACAAGTTAACCCCTTTGTGATATGATCAGTTGAGCTCCCTTAGGGTTTATTTTGGGGGACTTAGGAGAACACCATTGCCTCTATTAATTTTCCTCACTTGACAGTGCCCTCGATTGGAATGGGTTAGGACTTTACTGTCTGTGTGGCTTCCTTGAAAGCAATGAAGCCATTTCCCTCTGTGATGACTCATGGCCCTCTTACAAAATACTTGGTCTTTCATGTTCAACCTCGGTCATCTCTATGATCAAGACGACAGAAGGCTTATCAGAATCATGGCTGCTTTTGACCTCTCCCATTGTTCCTTGGTCTCCTGGGACATGGATGACCTGGGAAAAGGGGTAAAATTACAACTACTGTCTTAGCTCACTATCTGACCAATATCAGCCTCCAAGTGTGTACTGAAGGAACTTAAGGCAACTCACATAAGTCTGGAGGAGCAGACAGTCCTCTGAAATCCAGCCATCGTAGAGCACGTAGACCTTGACCAAACGTTGTTTGCCTCTGTTAAATCAGACTCTCACCTCGTAGCTCTAGTTGGCTAGGAGTTCTTTAAGTAGACAAGGCTGGCTTCAAATTCACAAAGTTCTGCCTGCCTTTGCCTCCCAATTACTTGGATTAAAAGAATAAGCCACACACCTGTTCTCTCAGCCTCCGAAAAGCAAAGTTTCACACACATTTGTTGTGAGGTTTCCACCAGAGAAGACTGCTCAGACATGGGTTTAAACCAATAGTGAGTTTTTAATAGCTGACTGACACCTACACTGTGTATTTAGAATCCCAGTGTAGCCTCTCTTGGGATAATTTTTATGCACAAAAACCATGTCCTGAGTTGACATATGTAGCAAGAACAGTTAGCCAAAGCGGAACTACAGAAACCAAAATGCAAGGTTAGTACATTTAGAGACTTAACCCAGAACTATGGACTTTGGTGGATTAGGCCTTTGGTTTATTTTTGACAGGTGCTGATGTCCATATTTTGAGGTTCACAGCCTGAATGGTACTTCCATCATGAAGTCAGTTGTGCTAAGATCTGGGTGCCCACCAAGATATGGGGACCTGTCACAACATTCTTGTGCCCTACTTTACATGCCTTTTTCCTGATCCTTTTCTCTTATTTTCAGTAATCTTTATTTTAGGATAAAACTCATTAAAAACACTTTCTTACCAGAAATGATTTTATTTTTGTCAATAATCTGTCTTCCACACATGGAACACACACACAAATGTGAACACATACAAACACACATTACTTCATGTGTCTTTCTCTAGTTACTGGTTTTAGTTTCCTTTATAGAATTCTTGAATGCAATGTGATTTAGAATTTTCTTATAAAAACACAGGGCCCTTGACAGAGGCCACATCTGATCCATTTTGTCCTTTAATAATAGATGTAACTTTATTAAAACTTTATTATAAGGAACAGCAATTTGCTGGACTTGTGGTGCACCTTTAATCCTAGGTCCTAGAGGGGAGAGGCAGGCTGATCTCTGAGTTCAAAGCCAGCCTGGTTTACAGAGCTAATTCCATAATAGTCATGGTTACACAGAGAAACTCTGCCTTGGGAAAATAAAAAGCTTTAAAATGTTTTAAAGAAATGTGTATAGTTAAAAAAATTATATAACAAAATTAACCAGACCTAAAGTTCACTAACGTTCTAACAGGAAACTCAAAAGATATATGACATTGTCTTAGTACTATACAGTAAGAATAGCCATTCAAATCAGTAATTTTAAAATTTGGCTACAGAATGTTATTAAAGTTTATGTTATTGTTAGTTAACTCATTTCAACGTGTAACTTAGGGACTGGAGAGGTGACTGAATGGTCATGAGTGCTGAATGCTCTTGCAGGGGACCCAGATTCAATTAATTCACAGCACCTGCCCAGTGGCTCAGGACAACCTGTAACTCCAGCTGCAGAGGACCCTCTGGCCTTGGCAGACACCTGTATTTAGCACATAAATTATGCAGTGACACTGTTTGTATGAGATTTGTATTAGGTCAAGGTTGTATGCTGTGAAAATTATAATGGCAAATTTGTGCGATTTGTTAGTATCTTATGAATTGAAAGCCGAAGAAAACTCACATAGTCCCTTGTCTTCATATAATCAATTTAAATCAACCCCCTTTCGGGCTTATTCAGAGTTATTTAGGCAAGTAAGCATATGTTATATATCAACAAATTTTATCCAAAAGTGGAAGACAAATCTATCAAGTCATAATCACAGCTAACAGCTGAACCTGAAGACCACAGGGCACATAAGCTATGACTTGAAAACAATTTTGACAACTCTAGCAAGAATCTCAAAGGACATTGAGATGACTGTATGTCATCATTGTTTCACTGGGAGGAAAACATTCGAACCATCAAGCATAATTTAATGTAAACATGGGAGGAGTCGGCTTTAAATTTTCCCCGTAGCAGGTTTCCAAGGACAGTGTGCAGAGAGGTGACTCAGACTACAAAGAATGTGTCATTTCACCTCTGCAAGCTGTATGCTGCATTGGCACAAAGGAGGAGGGTGTAGCAGGGCTCCACACACCTTGAGGAAGAAGGTATGTGAGCACTCCACACATCGCAATATCTCTCCTTTATGGAGCACCATGGCATGGCCGCAAGCATCCTCTCATCTTTATGACTCAGTGTAGTGAAGAGGTGCGGGCAGGCCTGCTTTTCATCCCACCTGGCTCCCGCACGGCTAGCTTTATACCCAAAATAACAATACACAAATTATATTCTTTTAAACACTGCCTGGCCCATTATCTCTAGCCCCTTACTGGATAACTTTCACATCTTGATTAACTCATTTCTAATAATCTGTGTAGCACCACAAGGTGGTGGCTTACTGGGAAAGATTCTAGCCTATGTCGATCTTGATCCGGAGCTTCATCGCGTCTGACCCAGAGAGGAGAGGCATGGCAATTGCCTCACTTCCTCTTCCTCCCAGCATTCTGTTCTGTCTACTCCACCCACCTAAGGGCTGGCCTATCAGATGGCCAAGGCAGTTTCTTTATTAACCAATGAAATCAACCAAAATCAGAAGACCCTCCCACATCAGCTCAGCATGGCATGGCAGCAGGCATTCTCTTATCTTTTGCCTTTCTACTTCTGCCCTCTTCAGAGAGTGAGTGTAGGGACAAGATCCTTGGAGTATGGGAAGGAAATAGAACCAAGGCCTGCCTGAGTGGAAATCAGAGCTACCTGAACTAGAGCTCTCTTGGAGAGGTTTAGAAAAACCAATGAGAACTCAGAATGGGGCTGTTGAGAGAGGGTCAGGTGTGGGGAAAGAGGGGCTATTCCTGCCTGAGTGCACAGTCCAGATCTGTTGCATGGGCAGTCAGTGCCCACACAGCCCTGGAAGAGTTACTCAGGCTTTGCCTTTCCTTGGCACCTCAAGTCACCACAGGCACCTGCGGGGTCTGAAGAAAGGAGCCATGGCCTGAGCAGGAGTCACCAAGCTTACTCAGAGCACCCAGGCTCTGCAGCTCCACTGAGTTGTTCTATTGGTCGACCTGTAATGGTGTCTGGGAGGTGAGTTCATGTGATCTGACTGGGAGAGCCTGGATACAGGGACTCAACCTGGAAAAACCTAAGTCTCCATTGACCATAATGAAGCTGTGTAGTGTCCTGTCCCCCATGCCGGCTCTCTGTCATGCTGCGGGACAACTGTACTTTGGAGACGGCTCAGCACGTTTTCCCCTCCCTACACAGAGAGGAAAAGTGATAGGGAAAGGTACTGTGTAGAACACACAGGGTCTAGAGGAAAGCAGGGCAGGAAGGACAGCAGGCTATTCTATTCCCACTCCCTTCTACAAGCCATCTAACCCTCCCCAACCTGCAGATCCACAACCTCCCCAGCTTTCCCTGGTCACTCAGTCCTTACCCTCCCTTTCCATCTTCCAGCAGACCACAGCAATGCACTAGTACACACGCTGCCTTTTCAATTTTTTATTTCATTTATTTACTTACTTATTTATTCACTTACTTATTTATCTATTGTACTGTAGAATCACATTCTGTAACCCAGACTGGATTTAATTTGCAGCAGTGCTTTTATTCAGGCTCCTGAGTTCTAGGATTGCAGATTTGTCACCAAGCCAAGCTTCATTTCCCACTTGGTTGGCTGAACAAACATCTAGCTCACCTCCAGGCTCCCTTGTCTAATCAATACTGCTTGGCGCAGTTGTGAGAGGTTATAAAAATGTTTTCCTTACTAAAGTCTGGGGGTCTACATGCTGTGGGAGCACATTCCGCTCCTTCAGCCAATAGCATTTAAGATACCAGCCCATGTGGGCATGGTCTCTCATACTATAAATGTAGATATGAGGCATGTTCTCTCTATCTCTCTTGCTTCTGGCTCTCACTTCTGGCTGCTGGACTCTGTTCCTATTCTTGCAGAGGACTGTTATCTAGGACAGTGATCTGTAAGTCTTCCCCAAATAAACAACTCTTTATTATTCATAATTATGAACTGGTATGGGATTATTCTGTGGCTTCAGCCTTCATCTATTATACATATACTTCCTTCCCAGACATTCATCATCATCATCTACTATTATTATCATTATTGTTATTTTAATTGGCATATGTTTGGAAGTCAGGGATGCTTTCTTTAAATTGACTTCATAATTCACTATGCTTCCACAAAAATAGCTGGAAAAAGAAACAGATGATTTTCTTCATAGGTACCACATAGCAAAATTAAATCAAGAACAGATAGACAATTTAAATAGACCTATAACCCCTAAGGAAATAGAAGCAGTCATTATAAACCTCCCAACAACAACAAAATCCCAGGGCAAAATGGTTTCAGCACAGAATCCTATCAGAATTTCAAAGAAGAACTAATACCAACACTCCTCAAATTGTTCCACACAATAGAAAGAGAAGGAACATTGCCAAATTCTTTTTTATGAGCCCACAATTACCCTGATATCCAAACCACACAAAAATGCAACAAAGAAAATTACAGATCACTCTCCCTCATGAATGTTGACACAAAAATAATAAAATACTGGCAAACAAAATCCAAGAACACATGAAAAATAATAATTCATCCTGATTAAGTAGGCTTCAGCCCGAAGATGCAAGATTGGTTCAACATACAAAAATCTATCAATGTAATCCACCATATAAACAAACTGAAGTGGAAAACCACATGATCATCACATTAGATGCTGAGAAGGGTGTTGCTGGGGTTGGAGTAGAGAGTGTAGCAAGGGAAGAAGGAGGGGCAGAAGGAATCTAAGGCATTGGGAGGTGTGGTGGAGCTGAGGTTCGAGAAAGAGGAGAGAGTTAACAAAGTAAGGCCCTAGACAGGGGATCAAGACAGGGATGAAGGTAAGGTAAAGAACAGGCCAGGAGACAGTACCACATTCTGCCCAAGGTCAAGAGAGGGTAAGGATGTCTTAAGAGGAGAGAATAGAGCATTGAGGTGTTGACTGGGGTATCTGTTCCATGCAGTCCCACAGCCGTTTAGCCCCAAATAAATATACAGAGGTCTACACTAATTATAAACTGGTTGGCCTATTAGTTCAGGCTTCTTATTAACTCTTTCTTACATCTTATATCAACCCATTATTCTTGTCTGTGTTAGCCACGTGGCTTCGTATCTTTTTCAGCGAGGCATTCTCATCTGGCTTCCTCTGTGTCTGGATTAAGACTGCAGACTAACTGTTTCCTCTTCCTCAAATTCTTGTTGCCCTGACTTTACTTCCTGCCTGGCTACTTGCCAATCAGCCAATACAGTTGACAGAGTATAGAACATTGTCCCACGGCATTGGAAGTTAGGGGTTGTAGGGGCAAGACAATGGGGAAAAGAAGGAGAGCAGCAAGTAAGAGGTTGAGGGCTGCCAGCAGAGAAGAGAGGGCCCTAAAACTGGGGCTAAAAGAAGACAAGGACAGGGTGTGGCCCTAGACAGTAGGGGTAGGACAAGGCAGAGTAGAGAGAGAGGGGTGGTTGGGGCGTGGGAGAGTGGAAGGTGAGACCAGCCAAGTTTGGGGACTTAGAACAGGAACTGAGAGGATGTGAAGAAATCCCACAGTCTCTGATAATTCCTTTCTGAACTCAAGCACATAACTGTGGCATAGACCCATAGGACTGAACTTATTCCTGGACTTTCTGCCATGCTTCAGCTGCCTAGGGTCTCCAAGGGTGCAGATGATTTGTGTGGGAAGGGACCACATGGAGTGGGAGACCTGGGAACACCAGAACCAGGGAGCCCTGGCTACTTAGCTTCTGCCTAGGTGTCTTGGCCTGTGTCAGACAAAGGACCTGAGCCTGTTGAAGACTTTCTTGGAAGCTGATGTAAGCACAAATCTTCTAAGAAAAAAAGGGAAGGGGTGTGACAGATAAACCCCAAACTTTTGAGGTCACAGCCCTGATTCTGAAATTTTCATGAATGTTCATTGAATTTTCAGGAAGCTGGCGTCTATTACAGTGCCCTTCACATCTGAGGCTGGGTTTAGGGAAGGGAACCCACAGCCTAGCCACAGTGACTAAGCACCCTGCCTCTGCACAAACTCTACCAGCCTATGAGTTTAGGGGATTCAACAACACGACTTGAGGGGACAGAGGGGCACAGGATCCAAGATGAAGGGTGATCCTATCTGAGTTGATGATCCTGGGCCTCTACCCCAATCCCCCATCCCCTCAGGCTCCTTCTGGATAAGCATACAGTCTGGACCCTGGGGTTAGCTCTCTACCTCACCCCTCACTCTTTCTCTTAGAGGCTTTCAGAAAAGCTGAAAAGTTTCAGAACAAATACAACAGAATGGCATGACTGCAGTAGAAGAAACAGAAGTTCACTCTGGCTCACCAGAAGTCACTGAATCTCTAAACCCACAGATGTCCCAGGGGCAGGAGTCACACCACCCCAGTTCCCTCCTCCTCCTCATTTTTTTTTCCCACTGGAAAAGGTTGCCAGCTTGCACCAGTTCCCTTCATCAGCTTTCTCAGAGCTGAGGGCAGAGGTCACCACAAACAGCTTTACTGACTTCTTCATATACTGAACCAGCACCCATTTCACCATTCTTATATTCCTTTCCCATCCTCCTATCCAGGAAGGTGGCACTGCATGCCCCTGCCTGACACACACCCAAGAAATCCATGCACTCTCACCCATAGAGCCTAAAGTAGGGGATATGGATATGGGACAAAGTTTAAATCACATAGGATGCGCCCAGTGGTGCTGAGTAAGACATAAGGAAGACTCTGTTCTTTCCTCCCAGACCTCCCAGGCTAAGTGCTGGGCAGACAGTAGCAGATAATGGGATTCATTTCAGCAGGCATCGCATAGCTTTTATTTACAGATCACATAATAACATTGACAACTTCGCAAGTCACTCCCTCTCTACATCAAACACTCTATCCCAGCTTCAGCATGAAAGCAGTTCAAGGGATTAGGGGACAACAGGAGACCAGGTTTGGCCTCTGTACTCATCTTCTGACCCCAGATTAGGTAGCATCCTGTATCCCAGTATTGGTAACCATTACCCTGAGCACCCTCTCCAAGTGATGCCAAAGCTGTGTGCTAAACAACCAGGAATGTTCCTGTGCTGCCTGTGCCTTCTGGGCCAGCAGGAGTTGAGTGGAGGAGGCCCACTCAATGTTTGTGTCCATCATTGTCTGCAGTTCTCAGGAATGAGGACACTCCTGAGTCAGAGATGCTTGTTAAGGGAGAGGGGAAACCTCCTTCACTTCTAGGGTAAGATTCCTACAACCATCAGGGGAACAGGACATGTTCTGTCAGACAAGACTCCTTGTTCCTCCCTGCTAGGCAACTCTCAACATGTATGACCACCATGTCCCTTCTGGATTTGTCTCACTCCTGGACATCTTGTCTGACTGTGATCATCTACATAATAACCTAGTGGGAAAGAGTTCACCTCATCATGTCTTCCTGAGGCCTGATGGGCCTTCTGATAGCCTAGGACCACAGGCTGCTCTCTCCCAGGCCCCAGGACCATGGCAGGGGGCACAATGAAATGGAATCTATTTTCCCTGCTGCACGTGGGTCAGGCTGGCTCCTGCCCAAGTGCTTCTCCAATTAGACACTGCCATGAACTCCACCCAGGAGCCATTTCCTTGATGACACCTCAGACTGGCATATTGCCCTGGGGACATTGGAGAGTCAGAGAACTCAGTACTGCTCAGTCCAGCAGGCTGGGTGCCTCTACAGTGGCAATCTGACAGTGACAGCTGGCAGTTATAGACTTTGTCACTGAGAATACCTGTGGAGGTAGCAGTAATACAGACACTTCCTCCTGATGGAGGGTCTTGCTGTGATTCACTGTTCTCTCTGGAAACACTCCCACAGACACAGAGCATCTCAATCATTCTCCCTATCTGCTAATTCAGTCAGGCTGACAATGTTGATCACTGTCCCTTACAGTTTCTCCTCTGTGTTTTCACTTACAGTGCCTACTATAGAGTAAACACAGCATGGAGGCAACACGGACATGAAAAACACACATTGCACTACAGATACCACTACAGCCTCCCCCACCCC